>NW_028247926.1:0-64219 GCF_964263255.1 Lissotriton vulgaris | reverse complement strand
CTATCCTGTAAACCATGAATCTTGACCAGTGTATTAAAAGTAATGTCATGATTTGTGTTAGCTGTGATAGAATTCACTTTTCGATGCTCTAATTACCCTATGATGACGTGTGAGTTAGCATCATATGACTAGTAGGTATGAACGGTAAAAGCCTGCCTGTGAGGCTTTGAAGGACACAGGGAGAAGATCCCTTTTTAAGGGCTGAAGAACCCCTCTGGCCGGTTGAGGATTGTCTGGGACTATTTTTCTAGTAACAGTGTGATTTTATTTTTTATTTTTGATACTTTTGAACGATTATTAGAAATGTATCCCTTTGGGCGGCCCATCCCTGATGAGGAGCAGCCATTTGCAGCTCCCCCGAGACGTGAGCCTGATTCCCCTTGGTTGGCCCTTCCCCGAAAGGGAAAAATAGTAGTGATCATTATAGTTTTAATTGCCTTTCTGGTGACTCTTGGAATACTGTTCTTCCTAGATAAACATTATCCCGTTCATACATTTGCACCCACACCTACTGCTGTTCCGGAACATAAAATGATAACTGTAGATTATGGTGAGAGGATGATACGCAAAAATTATAAAGACAATGTTTTTATTAAGACTTTGCATCATGCACATGCCACTACCAACATGACAGATTGCTGGGTTTGTGGGCTCTTGCCTTCTGCTGCTTATAAGAAAGATAGATTTCTTGCACTTCCTTTGACTCCGGTAAATAGTTGTGTGGGATGGTACACCCTTATAGGTCTTGTTAAATATTTCCAACAGCCAGATTCCTTGACTCCACGTCTGCAGAATAGGGGGTGGACGATGACAATGCGAGTGCGGCCTTTGCCTTCAGCTTCCCTTGGACGAATATACACTGACGGACGTTTTGACCAGACTTTTATAGAGACATGTGAGAAAAAGTTGGGTCGATTCTTGACACCTAATGATACTGATCGACTCAGGGATAGTTTCATGAAATTGAACGCCACTTTGTCTTATAGGCATCCTCCTAAGAGTAACGACAGCTCCAAGTCTTTGATACCCCTGGCTGTGGTGGGTCCTCCTCCATTTTTCTGTATAGAGGGAAGGGGTCCCATCAAGGTTGGAAATAGCTCTTGTAATGTGACAGCTTCAATACGCCTGCCCATTAGCCCCTCTTTGATTGCCCCACCCAGTGTCTATTTTGTTTGCGGTGAAAATGGATACTTATGGTTGCCCGAGGGTTGGGGTGGGGTGTGCTACCTGGCTTATATGATTCCTCCCGTGTATGTGGCTCCCTCTGATTACCACAGAACTCATCGACGATTCCCCAGTCCTCAAGAGCAGCCGCAAGAGCAGCGTAAAAGGAGGGAACTTCAGGTAGAGGACGTTGATCAGACAGATACCTCGTATCAGCAATGGACTGATTTTTCTAAGGGTCTGCTTCCTTTCTGGGGTCCTATATTCAACAGTAGAGCTATTAGACGACTTTCTAGGGTAATGGAAAAGGTGGTTCTGGTTGAGGCTGATATTACGACTAACATCTCTGTTGAGGTTCAGGCTATGAGATTATTTACGATCCAGAATAGAATGGTCCTTGACGTCATACTAGCCGATAGGGGCGGGGCCTGTCGCGTCATCGGGACCTCTTGCTGTGTTTATATCCCTGACTCCGCCCCGACTGTTAACTTGGCAGTGCAAAAATTGCATAGATTAGCGACTGAACTGCACCAAGATAATGGGACATGGTCTCTCCAAGGGTGGCTCTGGGGTGCCTTTTCTTCCTGGGGTTGGAAAATACTGATGGGTTTGGTTGGAGTGGTGAGTGTAATTCTGTCATGCTGCCTTTGCATATATTGCCTCCCTCCATGTTGTTCAATGTGTGCTGCAAATATACGTCCGAAAAAGAAGTTACATGGTCAATATGCCACCTCTATGATTACTGAAATTCCTGCTGATGCAAGTTGGTTAATGTTTATTGCAGAAGATGTTCTAGACTGAAGTAATACAGGCCTGCCCCTAGAAATGGATGTCGGCACTACCTTTGGCAAATAAATGAGGCTATAGTTAGCCAATGATGCTAAAAGGAGGGTCTGATAGAATTCACTTTTCGATGCTCTAATTACCCTATGATGACGTGTGAGTTAGCATCATATGACTAATGCATTTGCGTAAACGCACTTATGCTGAATTCATATTCTTACCTATTACTTATATTCAAATGTATGTGTGACCATATTAGTTTCTTAGCTTAGCCTGTGTGCCACCATTTTGTGTAACTCTCTGTGCCTGCGGGCTCTGCTCGCTCATGCCCCTCCCGCAGGAATACAGAAATATACTAAGACAGCAGTTTTCGTTTCTCGGCTCACTGTGACCGAAACTAACAACTTGTGTTATCTGTAATGTTCTCATGCCCAGAGACGCCGAAGCCTAGCTCCATGGCCTTGAGCAGAGATAATAATGTATCCCTCGCAGGTGCAGATGCCTACTGTATGAGAGCATTGTCCACTGGGCTGAGGTTCGGTAATTTTCCACAAGGGGCGTACCCCATTTACCGTATTGCATTATAATGTATTGCTGTGGTGTAGAGAGTCAGTCCTCTCGTTCGCACTCCTAGGAGTGAGGTCGGACAGGGCCCTCTCATATGAGTGTTGTTTGGCCTAATAAAGACTTTTGTTTATACTTCTCCACTGTCCGGCTGACTTCCTATAAGGTAATTATAGGTGAGTGCTGTAAGTCACTCCAGTGGATTTGAGCCACGCTTATCAGCTGCTCCTCTGCCATCGTTTCCTGAAAACATGGAATGTCCTGCATGAATTATGAAAGAACTTGGTGGAGGCACTGAAGTTTTAAAGACATTTGAACCTTCATGCGAATCTGTCATTTACACATGAGTATAATATCTCCACACCTTACAATGGTTTCATATTTAGTTTCATTTTATTCTTCAAAGGAATATCTGTGTATTCTAGTCAACGTATTTTCACAATTATCGCGTTTATTCTGCATATTGGATGTTGCCCAACCTGTTTTGTCACTGAAATGTTCCTATTTACTGCATCACAGTCATATGAATGGATAACGAAATTTGAAAATATTTAAATATTTGGTGCACGACAAAAAGCAGCGCCTTCCTCAAACTGAATAATTACAGCAATTACACTGCTGGGTTTTACTGTATCAAATATTATGTATGTTCAGATTATCAGATACCCAAAAGTAACCTGTTGATTCATTTTCTCCTCCGTTTATTTATTATTGTATTTAATGATGAGGCTTGATCACTTCTGTAGGAAGTACCAGCGAATTGGATTATAGGAAAAGTGGAGAAACTGCGTAAAATACAATGCCTTTTGATCATTTGCAGATCCGGGATTTTGTAAGCGACTTCTGGACTGGTGGTCAGCTTGCGTGCTGGGACAAATCGGAAAAGCCGTGGACTTTCTTCCCTGAAATCTCAATCTACCTGAGGGATGTGAATTCCAGCCAGAGTTTTCGGCTCACCATCAAACCGCCGGTCAGTAGTATTAATGACTTTGCATAGTTTTTTTTGTGAAACAGATTTCTTCCATGGCTTTTGCCATTCTTCAGTTGAATTCTCATACAAAGGCACAGGTGAAGTGTAAAAAATCACTTAGTGTGGAACTGGCTGCACAATATGACTGTTGTGTTCCTTCTGGAACTACTTAATAATTGTATTCATTTTTTACCAGATTTATTCAGTACATTTTCGCAGCACCAATAAGTGCCTAGGGGTTGAAGAGTGCTTTATAAATAAATGCCTATTGTCATTCAGTCAGTAACTTTTGGTGTCCGTTGAAGATGTCCCAGCAATATGTTTCCTGTTAGTAATCCTCAACTTTAGCAAGATTCATTGGATCCAGAAGCAGAATCTTTTCTATCACAGAAAACAAAGGTTTTTTTTTAATTTTATTTTCAGAAAACAAGTTTTTGTTTTTTTGACAGATTAGTTTTGGGGACCGCTTTACTGGTTTAAGATGTACATTATGAAATGTTCATGACCCTAGCCATTAAACTTCTTTGGTAAGTTTTTGTAGGATTGTTTTTTTTTTTACTACACCGGGGGTCAGCCCTCAAAGATCCATTCTGCAACTGAACCTCCTAAACTCCACTGATTTGGATCAAGTTCCTTCAATACCCGTTTAGAGCTGGCATGACCTTTGACCTCTTAATTTCTCAACAACCTACTGCTACCTCCCGGACTATCACAGACATCAAATACGTTTAAAACTAACAATGATCTTCATAAAACTAACAATCTTTAAAAATCTTCCCCATTTATAATTTGAACTGTTCCCATTGCTGTCCTCCTTTCCTTCTTATATTGGCCCTCTTGTACCTCACTTTAACTCTAGAGCCCACTTACATATGAGCTTGCTGTCCCATGCGCTGAAGAAATAAAAACTAATTCGTTTTCAGGAGGTATTTCCCTGAATGCGTAGTATTCATTCACTGAGGAAAAACTTGGCAAAAACACAAATTGGCTTCAAAAACAACAATGAAATGAAACTTTTCGGACAGAAAAAGAGCAGAGATTTTACCTTCTTCATGGAAATGTTCATATAGTAATAGATTACATTAATCTATCTCGAGCTTCTCCCAACGCTTAGCGCACGAGCTACTTGAAGCAGTCCAGGTACCTGTAAGTTGCTCTCCTGTGTTCAGCCCAGTCTACAAAATCAAAAGCTTGTGCTTATTTGAAATAATATATGTATACCAATATTGAAAAGCGTGCATTTGAGACGAAAATGTGTGTATTTTCAGAACTCATAAGCTGGTGTGCAGAGAAAAATGGTTTAATTTGCAAAATATATTTAAAGCCGATATTTGAATGAGAAATATCAAATGGTGTTGGGGAAATGTTTTACCAATAACTGTGGCAGGGCATTGCACCTATAGCTTTTATGCATTATCAAGGTAGAGGCATTCCACATTGACAAAGCATTTTCACATTACTGCTAGCAACCGTGGCTGATGCATTGAGGTGATCGCTGCTTGTAAACTTGCATAAGATGGGCACTAATGTAATCTTGTCTGATGTAGTCTAATACGTCTCACATATTAGCTGCTCAGGAGAATTTTCAATGACCAGAAGTATCTCTAATTACCTTTAAAAGGTTGGAGACCCCGATCTTTCTCCTCCAGGGCTCGCCACTAAGACCACAAATGTGTCAATTTATTTAAAAGACTGCCAGATTCAGTAATCATGTGTCAAGACCTCTCAAACAGCCAATTCACTTCACTTTAAGCCTGCTCTGTCAACAGATGGTCCTTAAATGAGCTTGACTAAAATAAATTCCACCCAGCAGTTCTCGTTTACTGCCAACATTCAGCTGTTGTGTTGGGAGTACGTGTTTCGGGCGTCTCTGGGTTGTCGGTTTGGTTCTTGAGTCGATAAGCGGCTCCTTTGTTCTTCTCTCTTTTCTGCCAAGCTTAGTTAATGTTTCCTTCCACCATTTTGGAAGGTGGCTCTACTGGTTCTGATGCTGAACGTGGGGCAGAGAGAGGGTCTGACAGGCTAACACCTCTTGGCACGCTTGAGTGTCAAGCTGTTTGCCTATGGATGCATGATCATTTTCTTGGGTGGCACATCTTGTTGGGCACATGTGAACTTATCTACTTTTTATATGGTGAATCGGGCAAGTCTGTGCCCAAATGTGTTGGAGTGGGATTCTCCCTTCTAACTGGTAATGATCCCATATGTACCGAGGATGGAGTTCTTGTCTTTTTGTTCAGTGTATATTTCAGTCACTTAAGGAGAAATGTTTCTACCTCCCCCAGACAATCCACAGAGTTAGAATGGTGAACATGCTCTTGCCTTTTTCTTGCTGATATGATACTCTTTAGTGTTAGTGTGTCTACACTGGGATTTAAATCGGCCATCGTGATCAGACCCACTCATTCTACCACCTACTTTATAGGTCGCCCCAGCAACCGGTTGCTTGCGTAAGAGATTGTATACATTTAGGGGCTTGCAGCCCGTCATTGCTTACCATTGGTTGGCTTCATTGTCATTCTTATTTGCTGCTGTCTACTTGGCAGCATGTGCCGGTTTCACTTCTTCTTTCAGCTAGAGCCTGATTGCTTCAGCTTGATTGCTGTCCTTCTGCTGATTGCGCTGTGATTTGAGGTACAATTTTTGTTTCTTCTTCCTTCGTCATCCTGGTCAGTGTTGCTTCTTCCCCTCTCATAAGATTCATAACGCCCTATTTTAGAACTTTTAGCCATGCTGCATGCAACATGGGTAAAAGACATTGGCAAAATCAGCTGGCTAGCACCGGGAATACCTCTTCCGAGGTAGTTGTGTGCTTTATAAGTTGCCATTCATTCATAGCGTTTGCATATGTGAGCCCTAGTGGCTTGGCCAGTACTAGTTTAAGGGAGGTTCCACCCAATATGTGATTTTTGGATGACTGATGGCTCACAATACAACAGCCCAGAATGAGCCAGTAATTTCATTTTGTAACTTAAGACTTTTTTTCTTTTTGCAAACATTTTACAGCTGAAAGTTAACAGTGGGCATGTTAATATTTTGTCGTCTTTGCTGTTCTTAGACACATTTAAAGTCGGCGACATGCACATGTTACTTTGTGAGGCGCATTCATGCTGCTGTTTGTCCTCCCTCCCTTTTCTCTTTCTAGTGTATCATTAAAGTCTGTTCTATATTAACACTGTATGTGTAGGGCCATGTGCATGTGTGCCCTGCCAGTTGTTTACGTGTTGGTGCTGTAATGGTAAAGCAAGTGATGGGGTCTCACTCTCTCAGCAATGTGGGTAAGGCTAAATCAAACCGAACACTTAGAAAACCTGTTGTGAAAATAGCAGTGCATCCTATAACAGGGGTGAAGACATTCTGTCTTTTTAACTCCTCTCAAACTTAGGGCTTCAATTTGCCTTACCAGAAAAGTAGTACCAGATTCATATATATTTTTTGCTCATAAGTAAAGGACTAAAGCCATTGTAACCGAAACATAATGGACATTACAATGGAAATAAACCACTGTCCCAACAATTTTCTCAGGTTCAAAACAATCTTTTGTTTATTTAAAGTAAACCATGCGACTGAAACTTACAGATCATAGGTTCTACTGAATCCACACTCGATGTATGAAAATCCCTTGTCTGCTTCTCAATGCAACCCCTCAATGTGTAACAAACATCTCTATACTTTGGGTAACGTACAGAATAAGAAATTGATTGTTTGTCACTCATTGGCTCCAGTGGCCCTTTATAACTTCTCAAGTGTTGGCACTTCCTATGTTTTATCAATTATAATTTTTCTCCCTGTGACAGTAGTGACCTAAGGATGAATGTGCGGTTAGGTGATCTCTTTTCTCTTCTGCACATTTGCTGTTCACACTCATCCCACACACTGTAATCAATCGCGGCTGAGTAGTCCTCTCCCCTGTAAGCAGACTTAGGGAGAGCTCTGGCACCTCACTGCTGCCTAGTAGGTGGAATCCTGGCAGTTCATGGTTCACATCACATCCTCTGTGATCCTAATGGTGGATGGAAGGTTGGTTCACTGACACACACATTGAGTTCAAAGAACCGGAGATCCTCTCAGGTGATGTGCCAAAGGGAAGCCCACAGTAACTCTCAAAATGTAAGTTACTTGAGGGGCAGTCTGTAAGGAGGATTCTCCCAGGATAACCTGTAAAATGTGCTTGTCATGCTCTCTAGCCTGTTACTGCTTCACTTCTAAGTATTTTCTCTTCAGCCGGTTACCTCCAGCTACCTCCCATTCTCTTCACCTCCACAAAAAGCCTTTCATCAATGATAATACAGCAGTGACCGACTCCAAAACCTTGTTCCCCATAAACACACACCTAGATATCCATCATACAGGGTACTTAGAGATACAGGAATCCCCTTCAATATATTTCTTCCATATGGCAAACAAATGCTGCAATACAGGCATTACAGACTAAATGAAACTAACAGGCAGCATGAGTTTAACCTTCTTTACACTGCAAGCCCCCAACATGTCGAATTGTGAAGATAACATTTGGTGTACGCAGGATGTGCAAAGGAGGCACATGCAAGAAAAGGAAACAAAAATGGATAACCTACATTTTTCTAATCCAATAAACATATACCATTATTCTATTAAAGTACTTGCATATGATCCTTGTCTTGTTTTTGATACTTAAAACCTCATAGGAATTGATTTGCAGCACACATGTTGATTCAGAAACGTTTTTTGTTGCTCTCGGAGTTATGCAGACTTAGTGATCAGCTTGATGCTCTATGCAGTTAATTGCATTGTCTCCATTATATATAGCACTTCGAAAAACTCTGGTGAAATAATGTTTTTATGCTCATGACTGAAATTGATAATAAACGGTTTTCTTTTCAGCTTTACATCCAGTACATACTCACGGTCCAGGGGACCATGGACTGCTACCGCTTTGGCATCTCCTCCTCGACTGGCGCCCTTGTGATTGGTGCTACAGTTATGGAAGGCTTCTACGTCATCTTTGACCGAGCACAGAAGAGAGTGGGCTTTGCAGTGAGCACCTGTGCAGGTAAAGGAGAAAAGGTTGAATTTATGATCTAATCGAAGGGCTCGGTTCATTCATACTTTTTAGTCGTCAAAGATCTGTTTGTAATTGTCCGGGAAGACTTCCTCTTTACCAGAGCTTTCTAATTTTCTATAACCTCTACTTCTTGCCAAGTGCCTTGAAGCTGCCTCCATGGTGTATTGCCAATATATGAAAAGTAAAAGCTGTCTCTCGTTGCTGCATAATTCCAGCTTTCATGGCCCAGCTTCCCCCTTCCCCTCCAGGTCTATCTTGACATCCTGTAGCCCTTCTCTGTTGTCTCCCCCATGCCTCCCTCACCCATCTCAAAAACATGCCCCATTGCTTCACATGTAAGTTCATGCAGTAGAAGTCAAAGACACTTGCTGTGGGTTTGCTCTACTTTGGCCAGGGATCGCTGACTTCTGGTGCTGCACTATGGGATGCAAACTCAGCCCTTGGGTCACAGAACCTGGTGTCAAAACTGTTTTTTTTTGGGATCACCAACCCCCCAGCCTAAGACGGTGGCGTAAAGAATTCTACTGCTGCCCCTTTTTGGCTCTTCTTTGTTTTGTAATGGGTACCACATTTTTTTCTTCAAGTTTCGTACAGCCAATAGGAGAATTTCTGGGCCGTAAATGATCCACTTCCTTGCCATAGTTGGTGCAATTCCATTCAGCATTCTTTCTGTATTTGAGAGCAAACAATCATGTGGGAATAAAAATAGTAAATGTCACTTTTATGAGCCCCAACCCCGTTTTGTTTTTGGGGCTCCTACTTTCTGGAGCTGCAAGAAGCGTGCCATTCCAAACCCAAAACAGTTGAACATTTTTACTGGAAAGTTTTGTAGAGGCTTGTCGTCCAGCACCAGAGTTATAAAGAAAACAAAAAATTATTTTCTGTGTAATACATATAGGTATGTGTGTGTGGGTGTGTGTGTGTATGTATGTATGTGTTTATATCCACAGTCTTGGCTCGATTCTGCGGTCCAATGGCGCTCTTTATCACCGGTGCTTTGACTACAAAGCAGAGCCCCACTTCAATATATTACACAACTCCCTTCTTGCATGAGGGGAAAAAGCCAGCACTCACAAAGTTCTTTTCCCAGTCCTTTTTATTTCGTTATCATTACTCCAGCAGTGCAAAGTAAGAACCAACGCGTTTCGCAACCAGCTGTCGCTTGTTCACAGTCTTACTTTGCACTGCTGGAGTAATGATAACCAAATAAAAAGGACTGGGAAAAGAACTTTTGCGAGTGCTGACTTTTTCCCCTCATGCAAGAAGGGAGTTGTGTAATATATATCTATATCCTTTTCGGTGTTCCGCCTTCCCAACACCTCACACAGTGGCACAACCCAGGAAGGACAGCATCCACGATGTAAGAGCTGTATCGATTTTTTTTTTATTCCATTAGTTTTATGTACAAAAGTAATCCACAGTGTTCTATAAAATAGTGTCTCAGACAGACGTGTTTCGGCTGACGCCTTCTACTCGATCTTGCCGGGTTACGTGGTGTGTGTGATTTTATTCTTGGTCCTTTCTCGGTTTTATTGACCCCTAAACATCTAGCGCAATGATATTCACATAAGAAAAGTATTTTTTCCACCATGTTATTGTTTACAAATTCCTATGTACAATCAATAACTTGCTCAATCCCTCTTTCAGTGAGGAAACATTTTCTATTGAGGTTCTTTTTAACTTGGATCTTTCTTATGTTCTTTTTTTCAATTTTTTCATTATTTAACTTTTTCATTTTTGCATAACGAAATGCACCTTATACACAATGACAATTACTCGCCCAGATCAAGCGAGCTGCATGTTTGTCATCTTCACAAATCCTCCAAAACTGTGTAAGAGTGTTTCCTTATTCTTCTTACATAGCTGTATCTGATAGACTACTAGCCGCAAATTCCTTCACGTAGAATTATCCCCAGGCGTGAGACTGGACCCGGAAAATCTTTGCCACAGTATCCCTGCGCGCCGAGGGGAAGGAATCACGCGACTCCGCTCAGACGTCATCCGCGTACGTGACGTCAGCGAGGTCACATAAGTCCTGCCCCGGTGCGCCTACGTCAGTTTTTTTCTTTTCCACATGCAACACTGATCCGGATCGTACTCTGGGCCTTTTTAGGCCTTTTCCCTTTACGCTATTGCGAGTGTGTGGGTGGGAACAGTGTGCGAATACCTTCGGGCTTTAAGACGTGCTCGTCTTGTGGATGCCTGATGTCGGCGACAGATCCTCACTGCATCTGCATGTGGTGTTTGGGGTAACACCACGACTCAACTGATTGTGAAGCGTGCCAGCATATGAAACCGAAGTCCCGGCGGGAGCGCCGGATGAAACTTCTTTCGGCCCGTTTGTCCAGGTCGGCGGCGTCACCCCACCCGACCCCTGCAGAGGGTTCAAGAACTCAATACTTCCCTCGTCGACATCGTCCCTCTCTGAGGTCACAGGAGCATCGCTGACCTGTCTGTAAGTGTCACAGTTTGTCCCCGAGGGTCGGTTCCCGCCCTGTCGGGGGCACAGGGTCTCTCGGGTGGTGCGTCCCTGCGTGTCGTCCCCCTATCTGCCATTACCCGGTGTGGAGGCGACTAGAGCCCAGATGGAGACATATGCGGCAGCTTTGCAGGTCTCACTGGCTTCTCCTTCCCCTCCTGGGACGTCCACGGATCCCTTGCAGTGTGCGGGGCCCTCCATGGCATCGCCGGCGGCTCTGGCGCTGACTGGCTCGGACCCAGGTTCGAAGGATGTGGTGCCGTTGGGGTGCGGCCCTTCAGGGGTCCCTCCTTCAGACCGCGGCACCACAGGGGTCGGCGGAGGGCCCCTCTTGTCCCGTCATGGGTCAAGGCTGGCGGGGGACTACTCGTCTCTCCCCGGGGCCCTCTCATCCCTCCAGGCAGGAGGCTGCGTCGTCAGAGGTCAGGTCGGCGCCTTTCCGGCACCGCTCCCTCGCCGCTCCGGCCCAGCCTCCGGTCTCCTGCGCCGAGCGCTGTGGCGGAGGTCACTCCGGCATCGCCCCTGGCATCGGATGACTAACTCCTGCCTCAGATTGCGGACTCTACGGCGCCGGGATGGCGTCTGGTCGTTAACTCTGTCCTCGGACGCCTCTTCTCCAGAGGTTCGGCGCTTGTTGGTCTCGTCCTCCCCGGAGACAGGCCGACGCGTCGTGGTATTTTCCCCGGTGTCATCTAAGGGCGGCTCCACGCAGTCTACGCGCCCGCGGGTCCCACACTCCTCGGTCCCTCTTCCTTCTTTCCGGCCCTGGCCCTTCCTCCTCCAGTTGGCTTGGGGGAAGGTGCCTTAGCTTGCAGCCGTCGCCTACCGAGGAGCTGCTTTCCCCTCAGCGGGGCCCTACGGAGGCGGGTGAGGCTACGTTTATTCTGTTTCCACAGCTTTTGGAATTTTGCGCATGGGTGATCCAGCTACCCTTTTCCCCGCGGATCATCTTCTGGAGGTTCTCCATCAGGGTTCTGGTGGCAGGGAGCTGCTGCTTACTTTTGAGGGTTCACTCCATTGTTCTCTTTCGGGGATTTGGGGCCGTCCCGCCATGGGGACCTGGTGCCCCAACACCTTCTGCACCGCCACCCTCCGGTGACGGTGCAGAAGGCCGGTGTTCCGGTGTCTTTACCTCCATCCCTCTACCAGAGGCCAACTTTTGCAGCATGCCTTTCCCTCTTTGCCGCCGCTGTTGTCCCCCCTGTCTCGGTAGGCCCGCTGGCTGGATTCCTTGGTGCGCAATATGTTCGCCTAAACCAGTGCGGCTTTGCGGGCCCTGAACACGCTGTGTGTTTTGGCTAGGGACACTTCTTGCTTGTGGGACTCGGCAGAGTCCCTTATGTCTGCCGCTTCTCAGGAGGGTTCCTGTGTTGATTTGAGGCACCATGTGTTGGATGGCCGTGAGCTGGCAGCGTTTATTATTCGCTCCACTTTGGACATCTGAGGTGCTGGGTCATACCATGGCTTTTTCTGTTGCCCTTCATCACCATGCCTGGCTTCGGGACAGTGTGTTCCTGGAGAATGTTCGGGAACGGCTGGTGGACCTTCCTTTCGATGTTACTCTTTTGTTCCATGCCCCTGTGGACTCAGCTAGTCAGAGGTTCTTGGTGGGGCTCCGTCCTCCTCGTCCTCCTCCTCCTTCTCCCCCTCAGTGAACGGTGAGTTGATCTAGTTCTTGAAAGTGTTCTTCCGTTGGTACGGGTCGCCCCAGTTGTGTGTTCTGTATGCTTTGTGGCTACTCGAGTCCTCCTTGTTGGGTCTGTGGTTTTGTTGGCTGCTGGCCAGCCCTTCTTGACTGTTCGTTTTTGCTTTAGGTTTTCTACACCATGCTGGCCCTTGGACTACGCCTGCTGTTTTTTCTCCTTGGCTGTTTGACAAGCCTTCTGCGGGTTTCTACGCATGTATTTTCTGTTGTCCTCTGCTGCAGAAGTTTTTTCCTAAGAGGTTCCCATGTTTTGGGATGTAACGTGCCTTATGTGGGGCAGTGGTAGCTGTTATACAGCTCTGTTATGCGCTGGGGAGTTGTGATCGACTTCGGGCCTCTGTTCTCCTTTGCGTTAAAGTATGTTACAGATGCAATCCTCTTGCTGATGGCTTGGGCTTCAGCTGACGTCTGGCTTGTCCTGAGCACATCCTTATTTATTTATTGAATTAATGATTTATTTATTTATGTAAGATTTGTAATGCGCATGGGTGTCTCAGCAACGAGGCGTCCCAGCGCAACCAGAAACCAAAGACAAAAGCATGAGAGCCCAACCTAATGATTAAACATCGGACAATGAACACATGAGCACATCCTTCTGCGGTGCTCTCAGTGTCTGGCTGTACTTGCTGGTGCTGACCTACTGTTTTCTCGGCACCACTGTGCCTTCTTGGCAGTTTGTTGGGACAGTCATACTTGTCTTGTCCGTTCCTTCCAGTGGGCCTTGCGCTCAGTTCTGCCCCTCCTCCCTGTGGGATGAGTTGGTCCTTGAGTTCTTGTTGTTTTTTCTGGCTCAGTCTGTCCCTGCGGGGCGCTGGGCGGTTATTCCTGGGTGACCTTGAGCTGCCCTTTTTGGCTTCTGCCTGCTTGTTACTGGCGGCGCCCTGCTGTCTGGTCTTGCCCTCTGGCTGTGTTAGGCTCGGCTGCCCTCTTCACTGGGTGTGTTTCCGGTGGGGGGGGAGGGGTTGCCTTTGCTCTACCTTTTCTCCTTTGAGTCTCTAGGTTGCTCTTCTCCTTCAGTGCTCCTCTTTCTTGCCTTGTCTTGGGCGGAGGTTTTGTTGCCTTGTATGGGCGTGGGGTGCCTTAGCCTCCTTTCACCTTCCCTTGTTTCCTCTGATGGGGGAGGACGGGCTACCTCTTCTCTTCTTTTCCCCACATCCCCTTTGGGATTGGTGGTCTTCTGCTTGCGGGGGTTCCCCTTGCCTGGGGGACGGGGATCCTCGTCCTGTCTTTGGGACTCTGCCCCTGTGGGACCCTTTGTTATGACCGGACTCGTGGAGTCCTCTCGCAGACACTCCTTCCCCCTGGGTATGGCCAGGGTATCTATTCTAGGTGAAGGAATCTGTGGCTAGTAGTCTCTATCAGATGTACGAGTTACTTACCTTCGGTAACGATGTATCTGGTAGAGACGGTTCTAGATGCAGATTCCTTCATGGCCCACCCTTTCTCCCAGTTATGCGAGGGCCTGTTGGCTTGATCTTTTACATTCGTCTCCCTGTGGGAGGCTATGTCTTCAGTGCGTGTGTTCTGTCATTCTTTTCTGGCAGGATGTTCATCCTGTTTATTTGTTCCTTCCTCCCCTTTTGGCACTTTGGGGGATCCGTTTGTAGGTACTTATGTGCCTTTGTGTTCTAGTTGCCCCTGGTTGGGCCCCTCTCTCTTCCCCTTTCATTGCTAGGGATTCTGGCCCATCTGCTACCCCCTAGGTTGGGGTCTTATGGCAGGGCCTCTGTCCTTGTTCCTTAAAGGGGTTGTCACTTTGTATGTGGGGCTGTCTTGAGGTCTTGTGCCTTGTTGTCCCAGATTGGTTGCCCTTCATTGTACTGGTTGGGGTTGTGGTCCTGTTTTCTGTTGTCATGACACTTTTCATGCGTTCTTGCCTCCAAGGGGGGTGCTATCTTTGTACTGGCAGGGTGGCTGTTCAGAGCTGTGGTCTTTATTTTTTTTCACTGCCTTGGGTACTTCAGTGTTTGCACTGCTCCTTATGGTGGTGTTCTCCGCCATTCCCTTTTTTTTTTCTTTGCACACTGTTCCTTGACTCTCACAGTTTTGCCTGATGGCTCCGCGTTGCGGCGCGGAAAAGCTCTCCGAAGAAAACTGGCATAGTCGCGCCGGGGCGGGACTTATGTGACCTCGATGATGTCTTGTTCGCGGATGACGTCTGGGCGGAATTGTGTGATGCCGTCCCCCTGGCGCGCAGGGATGCTGTGGCAAAGATTTTTCGGATCCAGTCTCACACCTGGGGATAATTCTTGGTGAAGGAGTCTGCTGCTAGAATAGTCTCTACCAGATACATCGTTACCGAAGGTAAGTAACTTGTACTTTTAGCTCTATGTGGAGGACACAGTGCAGAATTATGATTGTCTTAAAGGGTAAATTCTTTTTGCCTGATCCATAGCATAATATTGCATGGTATCATGCCCTTCTAATACCCCTTACAGTTGTGAAGCAATTACCATGTTTCAACTTCTTATTTCCATTAAGTGCACAATCCAACATTTTGGCAGAAAAACATATCTATTTAATGCATTTAAAGTGCATATTGCTTTGTGCAAATCGTGATTACCTTACAATGAAACTCAAATATCTGTTCAAATACGGTGCAATATGTTTACATAAAGTGCATGGCGCAGTGTAAATTGACAGCCTCCAATATCTCAAAGAATTCTTTCCCCTAATCCATAATGTAACGATGCGTGGTATCATACCTTTCTAATACCCCTTACAGTTGTCAATTAACCATATTTGATATTCTTATTTACATAAAGTGCATAAATATTCTTTTTGACTGGAAGACATATCTATTCACTGCACTTAAAGTGTGTATTGCTTTATACATGACGCAACTACGTCCGAATAGAATCTTAATTCTTCACATTTGAGATTTTTTGTTCCAATAAGGTGCAATATATTTTACATAAAGTGCATGGTGCCGTATAAATAATACAACCTCTGTTATATCTTTAAAATACAATCAATTCTTAAAGTGTCACATATATAAAGTGCTGTGCTCTGTGATTAAAAATAGAAACTCATTTCTTTCAAAAACCTAATTTTAGCGGATACACCACAAGTAATTCAACAAGATTGGAATAATGCCTCCAGCCCAGAGAAGGGAGAGAGAGGAGAGAATATATTTGTACAATTAGAAAAGTTATAAGGACAATTCCCTTTTTATTCCTAAATGTGTAAGTGACATAATTTCCCCATCATAAATGAACAAACTATTCTGCATCCATGTTATGGCCCCAAGGTATCTCTGTTCCAATGGACAATATATATATAAATTGAATGTTCAATGTTGCTGGTCACTCCACACAGCGACAAACCACACCACGTAATTACATGAGCATATCGAAGGGGCACAGATGTCATCTTATTCCACATGATTTTTGTCTGCAGAGGTGTCCACTGTAGCAGAAATGTGTGTAGGCTCTTCCTCAAAGTGGACATGCTTAATTTACTGGGCGACAGTATGTCATTTGGTAATGTTTTCTATTGATGGTTGATAATCTACAAGTTCTATGTGCGAGGGAAGCTTGTACTGCTACTGGCTGTTCCGAACCTATTCTGTATGTTTGCTCATGTATAAACTGTATGTTTTGACTGTGCACACGTTATGGTATTTTAAAATCCCTCCCAACCCCCCCACGGTTTTATATCCCTCTGCTGAAATTACTATCATCCCAAAAAGTTCATCACTTTCAGAAGTATTCAGATGCTAAGCAGCCTGCGGTGTATTCTTCTTAAAGACCACAAGATGGCAGAGCTGTTACATAGTGAAACGCTGGTTGGAAAAACAAAATACAATCGTCGCAACTATTTCACATCTGAAAAAGTGTAAAGCACCATTTTATCAACCTGTAGAACAGTTTGAATATGAATATTTTGGGAATTTGCTCTTAACCCAAATATATATTTATAATATTTACCAGTGGCAGTCGCCACTGGGTAATTATAGTTAGGATCGTGTTTACATAGGAAATGCATTTGTTGTGTACCTAATAACTTTGGCGCCGTTTGACACATCTCCACGACGAAACTATCAAAAAATGTGCTACACTTTTTTTTTTTAAATATCTTTATTCAAATTTCCTCCCATTTTTTGCAAGAAGGACAGAACAATAATCACGACAGAAAAACCTAATGTGCTACTCTTTGTCTAGTTTGCGCATGGAAAGCTTTGGGGTATCCGTCAGGCTGGTGCTGAGAAAAGGGGGGGGGGGGGGGGGGGGGGGGCGTGTTTTCCCAATTAAGTATTTCGCCAAATTTGTCGGAAAGCTAGATCTTGGTCCAGAAAGAGTGCTTTTTACGTTTTGCCTGGTCAGCGCTTGCGCTGTGAGAAATCTATTTTTAATGTAAACCTAAAAGTGCCCTACATTATGCCTCCTCTTTCTTTCCTGGCTTCTCATTGGTTCCTGTGCATGCCACTTACCTTTCCTCCATTTCTGTTGGCTGTAGCATATTTTCCTGCATTTATCAATCTTGTTCCTTGTCTGCTTCTCTGATCAGTTTCCCACTGCCGAAATACCATTAACATCTGCCTTGGTGAAATTATATTTTCATAAAGTTTTGCCTTTTACTCTTGCAGCATATTTCTATTATAACAATTTATCACCCGGTGAAATTAAGTAATTTGCATAGAATCACAGGCTGTTGCATGGTGCCGCCGAGACTCAAACCGGGATCCCCAGCTCTCGAGTCAGCAGCTCTGGCCGCTGTGCCACATCCACTCCCATCCTGTGGTGTTAGGGATGCTTTTTGTGATTTGGTGTAAATCCGTTCAGTAATTTTAGAGCAAACAATGCACAAAACAAAATGCAGCTCTAGCGACGCAGAGCCTCTGCATATCCAACAGATCTCCTGCTGCGATCTGATTGGGCTGCCACCACATCAACCAGCATTTCGTAGAAGTCATCTTAGGACTCCGTCAGTCCCAAGTCTTAAAAAAATGCGAAAAAACGAAGTGGGCAGGGATACATGCGGTTACTCTCGTCTGGAGGATGCTTTTTTGAATCCCCTGCCAAACTGGAGCAGACAGTAATTCTACTCCTGCCTAACAGGAGATATAAAATACTCCCGCTATCTAGGAGCAGACTTGCAAAACACATATTGCTCCCGCTTGGAGGGAGTATTCAAAAAGCAGCTGCTCCCTCCTAAAGTGAGCAATGCTGGCTTCCGCACATTAAAGAGACCTGGCGGAGGCCCTGAGGCTCCCCCCGCAGGCCCCAACGTGTTGGTCGGTGGATACCCCAGTTGGGCACTGAAGCACCCACTTATAGTTGATGCGGTCCCTGGAGGATCTGGTCACAGGGGCCAAAATAAACATGCCTTCCCTTTTATTATGGCCCCAGTGGATGTGGTCCCCGAGCCTAATAAGGTTCAGGATGGGGACCCCCTCCCCTTTCTTATGTTTGTCTCCCGGAAAAGGCGGTCTCCAGGGCTCAAGAAGGCTTGGGGAGGGGCGCTGCCTGCCCCGCCCCGTTTTACTTAGCTTTGGCGCCAGGGCATAGGAAAGGGGCAGCATACCCCCTTCCCCTTACAGTTCAGCCCTGGAGCTTAGGGTCCCCAGAACCTACAAAGGCTCGGGTAGGGGAGGCTATGCAGCCTCCTTCTCCTTTTCGATGAATTTGGACCCAGGGGATGGGGATCCATGTTGCCTATTAAGGGTTTTGTAGGAGGACTGCATGCCACCCTCTCCTGAATAAATTTTCGCTCGTGGGATGGGGTCTCTGGAGCCAACCCTATGACACCTTGCCAAAGCCTGTGCATGGCAGCGTGATGGGGGGGTGGGGGAGCTTCTACCTTCAGGTGGGTTGCTGCAGCCAGGCCTTGTAGCCAATCCCCCACTGTGCACAGTGAAGGCCGTACACGGCAAGCGGTTGGCAGCATGCAGGGGGCTAGCCATAGGGCCTGGCCTGTGGCCAACCCCCTACTGCACAGGCCCTGAATCGCAGGGGATTGGCTGCCTTGCATCCAGGCCCTGCGTCCAACCCCCCGCTGCGCACGGCGAAAGGCCCTTGCCTTGGGAGGGTTGCGCACAGGGTGGCCCTGTGCAGCAGGGAATTGGCTGCCTTGCGTCCAGGCCCTGCGGCCAACCTGCTGCTGCGAAAGGCACTTGCCTTGGGAGGGTTGCACACAAGGCCTGGACATGGGCGAGGCCAACCCACTGGCACACACGGCCAAAGGCTGTGCGTGGCGGGGTTTGGCTTCACGTATAGTAGTATGTGGGGTAATTAGCAGTGGATGGCAAGAGCGCAAGTTATAGTTACCTTAGGGCACGAGTTCTAGAGTTTAAAACGTTATCATGTTACTGAACACTTCATCTAACTATAACATTACTTTAACCTATAACATTACTTTAACCTAGTGTTTTTTAAAGTGAAGTAATATTTTATTACATCACTCATGAGGTCTTCTAAGACATCATTGATAATATCACTGCAGCATTTGCAGTGAAATTAATGATGACAAAACTAAGCATGGCGGGGCGCAAGTTATGATTGTTAGGACACGAGTTATACTTGATTTAAGTCTTCCCACCTACCAATACATGATCTGGATTTTTTGTGGCAAATTTCAGAACACTCAAAAGGGTAGTTTTTCTCTCCTATGCCAAGAGTATTAAACCTGAAGAAGATGCTACCTGGGCTTTTTCGGATAACAAAAGCCACAGACACGCTGGTTTGAGGTGTATTGCCTGACTCCGTAACTGGGGGCAGACTTCCATAGGATAAGGCCACTAACATCTACCATAATTGGATTATTAGTAATTTAAATATCCACGCTCCTATAAAATCCGTAACCAATAAAAGGACCTCTCCTTCCGAGCCATGGTTTGACAATAGTCTGAGACAACAGAAACCAATATGCCGGAGACTTTAAAGGTGCACTCATTACAATCATGAGGACAAGTCCTCTGACAAAAAAGCCACCTTGGAGTACAAAATAAAAATGTTAACAGCTAAAAAAAAATTATTTCTCCACTAAAATCAGGACCTTTCTCAATTCTCTGAAAGCTCTTTTCTACAGTACAGAAGCAGAGTGAACTCCCTGCACAGGAAAACACTATGGTAGATCCAGAATTCTTCGATCTATCGAGCGCCGGGAGTGCGTATAGAGGTTTCTACTCCCTCTACTTCGAGGGCTTAAATTGCACAGTTATCCCAGAAGTCGCTACCCCCTTTTTAGGTTTCACCTCGCCGAAAGCTGCGCAGCAGACTTTCGCGCAGGCGAAATCTTATGAGTTACAGTATGGATGTTTGTGCCGCCTCTCTGTTCCATTAGCTAGCTCCATAAATGGAGGCTAGCCATTGGAACAGAGATCTGTCCGTCATGGCCGGACCAGATTCGTGGGCGTTCCCGACAGTTTTTCGCATTTTGCCCACGTCATGCGGTGGGCGTGTATTTTTTTTTTTGGGGCTCTTGGCTTTTTTGGTTCATTGTCGAAGTGTCTTTGCGAGGAGTCGGCTGCGAGTTTGAAGTTGCCAAGGAAGGACTTTGTATTTGCGATCAGGTAAGCAGCTTTTTTTTTTTATAATTTTGTTTCACTTTGTATGTATACTCTGTCTCATGTTATCTCCCTGTTTTCGTATTGATGCTGCATGTTTTTCGTGTCTCGTTGCTGTCTTTTAGCCCGTGTCATGTTGGCTCTCTGTTTTCGAGTTTAAGGTAAGCTTTTGGTTGATGTATTTTTCTAGGCCCCGTGTCGTGACTTTTCTGCGCGTTTCACAGAATCTCTTTACGTGTCGTGACTTTTCTGCGCGTTTCACCGAACCTGTGACTCAGGCAGGGCCCTGGCGGTGAAAGGAGCTGAAAGTGTATCTCCAAAGCCGTGAGTTTTGTCTAACTGTCCAAAATGGCCGCCGAGCTCATTACTACGGCCACTGTCTGCAGATCCAGTCTTGTAGTCACAAAGAAGGCTGGGGAGGGACATGAGGTCATGACCCCGTCCTCCCTTTGGCCATATGCTGCGCCGTGCAGCGACTGCACACACTGGCTGGATGGATGGGAGACAGAAATCTTCAAAAACACAAACCTGAGGTAGGATAGCACTCTGGCTAGTAAGCTCAATCCCATCCTCCTGGCCCTATGCATTCTGGTAGGTGTGATGTAAAGTAGCCATTTACTCTCGGTGATTGCATTTGTGGTTCTTTACGATATCGCGAGATTTCAATCGCTGTATTTAGAACGCTCCGGTAACTTTACTGAGGACAGAATTATGCATCACAAGCAGAGAACCCAATGAAACATCATAACACTGGCCATTTAACTACTTTTACTACATGTTGTGACTGGTTTCAAATCATTTATGAAATATATTCAGGGCATGCAGAATGAACTACAGGAGGAATAATGATGACGTCATCCTGTAGTTCTTTACGATATCGCGAGATTTCGATCGTGGTATTTTGAACGCTGAGGTAACTTTACTGAGGACAGAATTATGCATCACGAGCAGAGAACCCTATGAAACATCATACCGTGACTTGGTACATTGATATATTCCATTAGTACAAAGCGATATGCAAGCCGGTTAAACTATAACTAGGGACGTTTTTGTGTGTGTGTGGCTCTGGGTGTGTGTGTGTGTGTGTGGCTCTGGATGTGTGTGTGTGTGTGTGTGGCTCTGGATGTGTGTGTGGCTCTGGATGTGTGTGTGTGTGTGGCTCTGGATGTGTGTGTGTGTGTGGCTCTGGGGGTGTGTGGCTCTGGGGGGGTGTGGCTGTGGGTGTGTGTGGCTCTGGGTGTGTGTGTGTGTGGCTTTGGGTGTGTGGGTGTGTGTGTGGCTCTAGGTGTGTGGGTGTGTGGGTAGCTCTGGGTGTGTGGGTAGCTCTGGGTGTGTGGGTGGCTCTGGGTGTGGAGGTGTGTGGCTCTGGGTGTGTGTGGCTCTGAGTGTCTCTGGTTGTGTGTGTGTGTGTCTGTGTGTGTGTGTGTCTTTGTGTGTGTGTCTGTGTGTGGGTGTGTCTGTGTGTGTGTGTGTGTGTGTGTGTGTGTCTGTGGGTGTGTGTGTGTGTGGCTCTGGGTGTGTGTGTGTGTGGCTCTGAGTGTGTGTGTGTGGCTCGGTGTGTGTGGCTCTGTGTGTGTGTGTGTGGCTCGGTGTGTGTGGCTCTGTGTGTGTGTGTGTGGCTCGGTGTGTGTGGCTCTGGGTGTGTGTGGCTCTGGGTGTGTGGCTCTGGGTGTGGGGCTCTGTGTGTGTGGGGCTCTGTGTGTGTGGGGGGCTCTGTGTGTGTGGGGGGCTCTGCGTGTGTGGGGGGCTCTGCGTGTGTGGGGGGCTCTGCGTGTGTGTGGGGCTCTGTTTGTGTGTGTGGGGCTCTGTTTGTGTGTGTGGGGCTCTGTTTGTGTGTGTGGGGCTCTGTTTGTGTGTGTGGGGCTCTGTTTGTGTGTGTGTGGGGCTCTGTTTGTGTGTGTGGGGCTCTGTTTGTGTGTGTGGGGCTCTGTTTGTGTGTGTGGGGCTCTGTTTGTGTGTGTGGGGCTCTGTTTGTGTGTGGGGGGCTCTGTTTGTGTGTGGGGGGCTCTGTTTGTGTGTGTGGGGCTCTGTTTGTGTGTGTGGGGCTCTGTTTGTGTGTGTGGGGCTCTGTTTGTGTGTGTGGGGCTCTGTTTGTGTGTGTGTGGGGCTCTGTTTGTGTGTGTGTGGGGCTCTGGGTTTGTGTTACTATCCTTGTGGGGACTTGGGTGTGATAACACACTCACGCTGTGGGGACTTGATTGCACTGTGGGGACCTGAACCCAGGTCCCCACAAGGCAATGTCTTCTAAATAATAAAAAATGACTTCAGGAACATCTGTGTCAAATTTTACAACTTTTAAAAAAATTGCCTTGTGGGGACCTGTGTTTCATCAAGTGTGTATATATTTTTGCTCGCTCTGCCCCCGTAGACAGGAGGTGGTACTGCAGTCTTAAACACACTTTGCATTTAAACACACTTTGCTTATCAGAAACACACTAGTAGCGGAAAGAGCAGACTTTTCTAAGGAAAAGATGCACAACCCTGTGTTTATCCAAATATTTTTCATACAAATTAACCCTTTCTCTATTTATTAAAATACAATTTTATTTGCATAAAGTATTACATTTAAACTTTTTGTAAGCGATTTTATAAATATTGCTCAAAGCAGCTTGGAACAGTTTCAAATCCCAGATTACTTTTTTATTGATGTTTATTTCGTAATTGCAATAAAAGAATGATGATGCACTACACTGCAATACAATATAAATTGGTTTAATATTTTTTGGCAAATAACTTAAAGGGAATAATACTTATTGTTACATTTTAAGACTTGTGCCAGAAATTCTAAGTCTCTAAGGGGCATATTATCAAGGGGGTTTATCTCTGCTTTTTTGGCTTTAAAAGCCAAGAAAGCGGAGATAAAATTATCTCCCTATTACCTAGCTGTCGCTAACACCAGTTAGCGACAGCTAGTAGGAGATAGCGACCATCTTGGGCCCCACTTTGCATGTCAGTGATATTTATCACTAATGACATGCAAAGTGGGGGTGCCAAGATGTTAGCGACTGGAAACAGTCGCTAACATCGCTATCTCCTATTACCAACTTTTGGAGATATTCGCGCTAAGCGCGAATATCTCCAAAAGCTAACACCTGCTTTGAGCAGTTCTTAGCCATGTTATCCACTGGGAGGTGGATAACATGGCTAAGAGCATTAGCTCGGTAATGCATGAATATCACTGACTTTTCAGCGATATTCATGCATTGCAGCTTTTTTTTATCGCATTTGCGATAAACCTTGGTAATACCAAGGTTTATCTGCGATAAAAATCGCCGCAGCTCAGCAGTAAATTTTTGTCTCTAACCAAGCAATAGCGATAATTATCGCTATTGCTTGGTAATATGCCCCTATGTTCCTTTGCCTTTGTTTAAATATTATTATGAAATATGGAATTTGCTGGCACATGCATCAAGGTAGGCTTTTGCGATTCCTTATTGGCGATTATTAAGGAATCGCAATGAAGGAATCGCAAAAGCCTATGCATGTAGGAATAGATAAAAAAAATAGCGATTCCTAAACATTCCTTAATTGCGACTCGCAAATTGCAATTCGCAATTAAGGAATGGCTTCCCATTCATTCCTATGGGCCTACATGCCAATAGGAATGCATGGGATAAATGGGAATTGCATACGCAATTTGCGAGAACCAAATAGGTACCCGCAAATTGTGCATGCAATTTCAAGGGTGCCAAAAGGACACCTTGTTGCACCCCTGACATTTGTAAAGTGCACCCATGTTGCGCACGCACAAGCCCCAAGGGCATGTGTGTGTAACATTTAACTTTGAAAAATGCACTTTAGTGCATTTTTCTAAGTTTTTGCAAATCACTGGCCAGTTCTTTTTTTCGGTAATGTGCGACCCTCTAATAGTGAAATCACTGATTTAAATTGCTTCTAGCATTACATTTAAGGAATCGCAATTTGCGTTTCCTCTAATGCAATCGCAATATGCGATTTCTGCATTTGAGATGTGTTGGACCCTGCCTCGTGGCGTGGTCCTCGCTGATCTCCGCAGCCCCAGATCTACGGGTGGAACTGATTCCCGTCCACCCAGAACCGTACATGATCCTCTTACACTGGACCTGAGACGATCCCCAGACCGCGTGCCTGCACCCGTGCACGGGACCATCAGACTCCATGTTTGGCCACCCCCGCCGGCCGGACGCCTTCTTTCCTTTCGGCAGCCCTGGCCGCTCCTGACGGCCGCTAAGCCTGCGCGTCCGGGGCGCCCAGATCCCCCCGGGGGGTGAACGACTCATCAAGTACCCGAAACCAAGACTTCCATCACACCTCCGGCCCCCTCCCGAAGAACTGGTTCCCCTCGCACCTCTGAACTATCCCTGGGGGCTGGTTTCGATTGCACCTTGGGCCTCCTAGTGAGCTGGCTCCAGGTCCTGATGGGCGTCTGGGATTCCATGGGCGCATGGTCCAAAGCATCAAAGAACCAACCGCCCAGACCAGGTCCTGATGGGCGTCTGGGATTCCATGGGCGCATGGTCCAAAGCATCAAAGAACCAACCGCCCAGACGATCAGGCGCCTGGCCCTCGGACCTCCGGCCTCCTGCCTATGAGGGTCCGGACATCAAAGAGTTTGACGACTATAAGACAGCCTGCCTTCCACCTACTCGGCAGTTGTATCCTGGACAAGAAAGCCCTGCTGATCTGATCGCAGCTGACTTCGAGGAGAACAGACTCTGTCCCACGAGCCCTGCTGACGCCGTCGCGGCTCATCCTAGAACCTACGGAACTGAACCATCGGGGCCCTGCTGACGCTGTCGCGGCTCCCTCTTGAAGCACAAGACCTGAACCTCGGAGCCCTGCTGACGCTGTTGCGGCCCCATCTACTTACGAGTACGACGGAGTACTCCTGCCCAAGCCCTGCTGACCTCGTCGCGGCTTGACAAACTCTCTGGTCCGGCTGGACCATCGACGCTACCCTCACGAACATCTTGAACCAGAAGTGAGTAGGACAGCATGTCCCATCGCCCGGCACCCGTACCCCCAGTTCGAGGATTGAGAACTGTACGCTGAGTACGTGGCGTACCAACTGGCCTCCTAAGACTGTCCCGCTTCCCCGACCCCTCGTTACGAGACTTTTGCGATCCTTCGATCGCTGTGTAATGCTCTTTGATTAATCTTGATGAAGTCTTTCTTGATAAAGAATCACGGTGTGGTGTCCGCTCATAAGTGTGGTGTGTCGACAGTGTGTACGATCAGTCCTCCTCGGTGGGGAATCCCCCTCCATAAGACTCGGCAGTAATTGTGGGAGAGGAGGTTCCAGGGGGTTAGGAGAGTCTACTGGACCCCTGGGGTCACCGCCTTCCAACATTGGTGGCAGCGACGCGATACGAACCTACGTCTAAAGATCGTACCACTGACACACTACCTGAGCCTACACGCAGCAAACGCACAAGGAAAGAGCGACGATGACGACTACAGAAGCTGGTGTAAAGACAACCTTCGACAAGGACCTCCTGGAAGATTACACACATAAAGAGCTGAAGCAGTTCTGCAAAGAACTGAGTATCCCGAGTACCGGACTAAGTACTAAGGAAGATTTCCAGAAAGCGCTGACCGCCTGGGTAGAGTCCGGAGCATCTCTTCCCCCGATCGAAGACGAGGGAGGGAGGCCACAGACCGAACCCGGTACACTGCGCGGTGCCTGTCACGTTGTGCATGCCAATGCACAACATGCACATTTGACAATATGGCGGGTGCTGCTAGCAGTACCGCCCGCCACAATGTTAATTGTGCAGGATGCGACTGCCGGGGTGGCGGTCGCATCCTAATGGGCATAGCGGGATCACTGCACCTCTGGCGGTCGGTCCCGTTGTCCTTGACGGTGGCGGGTGAACTTTGTCCGCCTGCCATCGTAATGGACCCCTATATTCTTGCCTTTGCCTCTAGGTCGATCTTCACCTTGTAGCTCTACTTAAGTTGTGCCATTAGTATCCTGTGCATTGCTTCTCTTTTCTGTTGAGTGGCTGCAAATAGAAATAGGCAATGCATCTATTCTACATTATATGTTACCTGTTTGTGCCATATTCACTTGTCACTGAACACATGCCACAAGTATTGGTTTTGTCAATGCTTGTTTACTTTTGGAAATGGAGAATATATAGGTCATTTTATGTTATGGGTGTGAATCATGCTACATGTCCACTGGGCCAAACGAGCACCGTGTTAGGTTGCTAGCTTGTTTAGCTATTCAGTGATATGCATGAAGTTGAAAGAAATTTAGTTGGCATGTAGGTTAATCAATACGTGGTTAACAATATAAATGTTAGAAGTCTGCCCACTACTTATAATATTAATGTTTAACTTTATACAAAACTTAAATAGCATGAAGAATATTGTCACGGACAAAAATTATACAAGTTACATACACCCACATGCTTTTCTAAATAGGGACAGCCACGAATATAAACCATGTCATGGCAAAGCAGGCATATTAAATTCCGACATTGAATTTCATCCTGCAATATATTTGCTTCATCCTATTTAAAAGCCAACAAAAAAGTATGCATTAAAAAAATATTGTTCAAGAAGCCCCTAACTATTCATTAGCGCCGTTGACAGAAAGGAAACCTAGAGCAGGGCCTCTGCCTTTGGACGGCCTCTCACAGAATGTAAATGCGCGATCACGCATCGGAGAAGGTCAATCAGCATAACAAGAGACCTGTGGCTGGCACACCTAAGCGCATGAAAACTCCCAGGGTGGGGGATGGGCTGTCCTGCAAGGAATGCACCTTGAAAGGAAGCCTACAGGAAACAGCATTGACTGTGACTGCCTTTCATCCCTGACAGAAGCAAGTACAGGCCGAGGGGCACAGAAGAGAGACGCTCGGTGACCTCGGCCTCGAGCTCAGAGCAATGTTAACACAGACAGAACATTGAAATATAGCGTTTGTAAGTGCTTTACAAAATTCTGTGTGCATAGGCACACACTTTTTATGTTAATTATTGCATTGTTAAAGCCTATCTAGGATGCAGGTGGGTTAGGATTTGCGAACTGTCTAAGGGGTTAGACACTTTTACAGACTCACGAATGGGAGGTATTTTCATTCTTTTTCATGTTTTAAAGCGAACCTTCAGTGATTGTTTCAAAATAGAGCACAGGATTAGCAACCACATTACAAAGGCTTCCTTTCATTTGGGAAAACATGTTTTGTAACTAAACAAAAGTTTTGGGGGAAAATCGGTGATAAGCAAATAAATTCAAGGTGGGAACAGGAGACAAAAGGAAAGCAACAAAAAGAACCGTAAACAAAGAAATACATGGAGAGGAAGAGACAGGAGATACAGAGAATGGGAAGACTCCTCAATCTTTCCTCTGTTCAGGGTCAAACCAATGCCTTTGGTAACAAAAATAGTGCCAGGCGGCATACCAATTCCATCATAAGCAATCAGTTCATTCCTGGCATCTCTTTCTTTTTTGACAGTTGATGGCTTTGGATTTGGCCTGCTTTGTGATCAATATGTCACATCTGAATGTTGCGCCGGAGGACTCTCAGCTAACTATGGCATGGAAGCTCTCCAAATTCTGTTTACAAACAGTACCAACAAGGTGAATAGTCCAAATAAAAGGTTTAGGGCTAGGTTTTATTGAAATAATGAGTTCCTCAATTCCTAGCAGGTTGCACTCTAGCTGTGTTTTAATAGTCACCTTTGACAGTACAGTACAGTGCAGCACATATGAAAAGTGGGAAGGTAGGAGAAATAAAATACTTTTTAAAACCTGCTTCAAAGTGCGCTCTTTTTTGGTGCAAAACCATGTCTATTTTTGTTTGCAAGTAGGATTGTGCATCAAAAACTCTGTGGGTGGTTGCATGGAAATGTCCATGTACCACCCATGAAACACCCCCTTGATGCTGAGTAATACAAGCAGCCCCTTGCGCTGCTTGTATTGTGCTGGAAAGTAATACCCCCCAAAATCCTGTTGATCAGGTGTGTGTCACTTTTCCAAAGCAAATCCAGAGCAAACTTTTATACATCTGGGACAAAATATGTGTAAACTTCGCATCTAAAGTGATATTTTTCAGAACAATCTATGGCGTTGTTTCCATAATTTTTGCCATTTAAGCATACACTGATATAAATAGGATTCCACTGTAGAAAATGAAAGTAGAGTACATGTTTGGCAAATGATAATCAAATTTTTATTTACCAAGGAAATATTATGTTTGTTGTGCATGTGTTTACCAAAACACCAATTTATTACTCAGAACATCACATATATGTTTCAAATCTTGTCTTCAATATTGGATGTACCCGTATTCACACTATTGGGCGCTGAGAAGCATCTCTTTCAATTAGGAAACAGGCCTGATAAACTTACAGTACATCATTTATTTTTCAGAGCTGTGTCTCTTAAGGAAGCACATTTGAATTGAAGACATGTCATGTTCAGGAATCTTTATAAAACCTGCGAGCCCTCGTGAAAAATAAGTCTATATTTACAGTAGAATAGCGCATGTAATGTAAGCATGAATTTCCCACCATATAAAACAACGAATTCATGACAAAAAAAATGCGCCTTCTTCCAGACATCCGTGGAGTTGATAGCTGAAGTCCAAGCAAGTGATGCAAATGCACTTTTGCGCATAACAAAAAGGCCATTAGCATCGCAAGAGACCCGTGTGCTCTTAAGCCTAGAAGTCTACCACCTTCTCAGGCTGGGGGATGGGGCTTGCACCTGACAACAAACTTTCTTGGGAGGCAGCATAGGATGACATTGATTTGAGACCCTGATAGCAACAAGAATCGGGCTCAGGAGTTCAAATATTGGCTGTCTCCAACACAGATTCGAACACCCAGCAATTTTATAATAGCCACAGTTAAGCAAAGTGTTCGATTCCAAAGGTAATTGGTTATTTTAACATGCACTTTCTTATTTATTTATTTTTTACCACCTGCAGCTTTTTCATGACTTTGGCAGGGGGAAAAGGTTCAGTGTCTCTTGGAGCCCAGCACAAGGCAAATGTTTATAGTTACTGCATTGCCTTTTCTTAAGCTGAGCGCAGCTTCCACAATTCGCAATAAAAATAGACAGATTTGGGGAAGGAAAAAAAATGAGCGGACGAGGAAACTGAACATATCAGACTGAGACCTCATAGAGACATGAAAGAAGAGAACATGGGATGTTGGAGAGTGCCATATGACGAGGGTGAAGACGTCTGAAGTGTATGGAACTGAATAAGAGCGCAAAGGTAATAGAAAGATTGGAGCAAGTAGGGAGAAAATACCCGGAATGGCATGAGAAATATGTAAGGAGATTCAAATGGGGAGATTTGGGCGTTGATATTTTAAAGGGGAAGAAGCCTGCCATCTAACATTTGGAAACACCCACGAGGCAGATTGGACGTTTAAGAATGATATGTATTGGCTAACGGAAATGCATATTGAGGACCTAATTATGAGTAGTATGGTCCAGGGAGTTCAGAAATACTCGACCAAAACTACAATTTCTGGCAAGTTATTTCTCAACTGTATACCACTCTATTCCGAGTTAAACTTTTGAATGAGACAGGTTGGTATCTACACCCGGGGATAAAATTCGACTTGACTTGTAATTGACCCAATAGTGGCTTTTTAAGTAAGTGAGAGAGAGAGATAGAGAGAGAGAGAACGTCCATAAAGATATAAAATATCATTAGTTTACATATATGGAGTCATTCTCGATGTAATGGTGAGCGCTGTGAATTAGGTAAAGAAAATCTCAAGAATGTTAAAACCCGGAGTGGAATTGGGAAGGGGTAGGATGACCTAGGAAAGGGGTAAATTAGATATCATTGCCTTCCCTCTAAGATTGACATTTTAATTTTTTGTTGGTTATGCATATATTTATTTGTATGCACGTACATGATCATGTGCAGGGTCGGTGACAAGCATAAAGTCAACAACTCCAGGGAGAGAGAGCTGGGTTGTGAGCAGTTAAAGCAGTGTAATGTAGCATTTTGTGAAGAGGTGAGTCTTCAACTCTTTCCTAATAAGCAGCGTTTGTGCTGTTCTCATGGATATGGGAATGTGGTTCCAAATCCTGGGTGTATTTATGGAAAAGGCATAATGCTTTGTGTTTTTTCTTATATACATTCCTTATTCTGCAGTATGATGGTGTCCTGGCCCTGCATTTGCAAAGAACCACCTGAGATGGGGAGCTTGCAATGGCTTTGTAAAACACATCGCTGGATTTGAAGATGGTGCAGGCCAGCAAGGGGAGCCAATGTAGGTCCATTAGGATGAAGGTGATGTGATCATATTTCATCATGCCCAGGATGAGATGTGCTACGGTGTATAAGATGGTCTTAAGGGGTGACAGTGGGGGGTCTGGGAGGCGATAGAGTAGGGCGTTATCGCCATTCATGCATGAGTACAAAGGCTTGAACGGAAGTTTTGAAGTTGCTTTCTGGTTTCACTTTCGAGTACCATGCCACTTTGTTTTGGGAAATATGTTCCTTGAGGATGTGGTTGGTGTCTATGATGAATCAAAGTAAGTTGGCATTCTGTGAAAGGTTGAGTTCAAAGACATCAAGGTACAAGCCATTAAGCCAAGGTTTGCATGGTGTCAGGTGCGTTGCTGCATTCCTGTCTCTAGCACTAATTCAATAAGCTAGTGCATACTGGGAGTTGCAGTGAGTGTACTTCAGTCCAAACATTTACACGAATGTTCTAGATTTGAGTTGTTTGAATAATGAAACATTTATTTTAACATGTTGTCCCCATTGAACCGTCGGGGACTTAATGTTACAGTTCATTTTTTGATCCCAATTCTTATTAAAAAAGTTATTAGGACCTGTCCTGCAGAACTTACTGACACCCAGTTTACCTGGTAGTTTAGGAAGTTGATTCTCTATGCAGGATGCATCTATGCAACTTCTTGGTGGTAATCATAAACTCTTGGTTTCTTCTTCACCATAAATGCCTTTGTGGACCAATAGATACTTAGGCACTCAGTGGGTTCTGGAAGCAGAATTTTTCGTTTAGTTGCAAGTTTACCACATCTGTACCCCATAGACTCTTACGTATTTTATATTTGTTCAGAACAGCATCATGCTCTTAGGATAGGTCAGCTGGACACAAGCACACTGTGCTGAAGCAAAGCGGGGTGGAAAAGGCTATCTTCATCCAAATCATGCAGCAGTCTCTCTAATACCAGGCTCCAAAGAAAAGTGTATTCTGTCGGCTGCCTTCATACAGCTTATCTCTCAGCTATGCACTAACAACTTGAGGTGTAAGAAATCTTTTTTAGTGAAATACGGGGGAAGGTAGGCACCAAATTGGTGTTTGCTATGGAACTATCAGTGCAAAGGTGAGTCGCGGCCATTCTCTATGAAGAACATCAGCTACCCCGTCTAGAGGCATTCGAACAGGTGCTCAAACACAAAGTTGTCTATATCAACCAATGCAGAAACACTGCATCTAATCTTAATAATTCTAATCTAGCCCATCCCTCCTTACCTCTCTAGCTGTTCTGCCCCTCTTCCACCTTACCTATTTCATTCTACCATGTCCCCTTCCTCTTTGCCCTCTCTAGTGACCTCTCTCCTCTCACTAACAGATCCATCCAGTTTCTAACTTCAACATCTCATTATACATTGCCTACGCTCTCTGCACAGTCTTACTCAATACACGCCCTCCTACATCTTCTTACTCAAGAAAGGCCTTCTCATATACATTTCTGTTCTCCTCTATGCACTCCTGCATTAAAACACTACAGGGATATTCTCAAGAACGTGTGATAATCATCGCAAAATTAGTTTAACGCAACATTGCATATTGCAGAATATCGCAGGAAAATAACGCTGTGTTAACGCTGTATTCTCAACAAGGCGTTACCATGCGAAAGGCTCACGATAACGCGTCAAATGTCCTCGATAAAGTCAACGCGGCTCCGCAAAAATGCAAAATGCGAAAAAACATGTGATAAGGCCAAGCGCGATGGAAAGAGCAGCGAAAACCTCTGACAGGCTGCCAATTCCCACTTGTCAAGCGGAAAAAGGCACCATAAAAGCAGAACGAAAGCAGAACGAAAACAAAGGGAAACAAAAAGAAATGGCGTAACGCCATGGATGCACCCGGACCCAACACGTGCGGGAAGCCAGCTGTGGCATGGAAGTTTTGCTTGGTCTCCAGCTGTTCATGCGCATTGTGGGGGACATATAGGTACTGGGGTACCAAGCTGATGATGGCATCCAGGACAGGTGTGAGGAGCTTTGATGGGGCTGGCTGTGAGACTCCTCCGACTCAGGCAGTTGTTGGTTGGAAGGTACCAGTGGCCAACAGGTGCAGCACAGCCAGCAGTTTTGTCTGAGGTGTGAGGCTGGTTGTCCGCTTTGTTGGTACCATTAGCCTGTGGGCAATGATGTTCAGGATGCAGAGGATGGTTGTCCTTTTGAGCCTGTAGTGGGCAATGACATCCTCTGGTGTTCGGTCTGTGAGGCTTGTGCGTTTTCTGAGGGTCCACTGTCTTTGTCTGCGCTGCCTTTGAGGTAGTCCAGGGTAGTGAGCGCCCTTGGGTTGGTGGCGGTGGGTGTTGTGCCCCTCTTGGGTGTCCAAGCTGCATGATCGTGGCTCCATGGCATCTGTTGTTCTTCAGGTGTGGCTCTGGGCCGGGATCCCTTTTTTGGTGCAGGCTGCCGTCTGACTTTACACCAGGTCAGAGCAGGTGTTAATTCCCTGCTGCTAACGCGCCTTATTGCCTGTTTTGTGATCTTATCGCCGCTCTGTCTGATCGTTAAGAATGTGAGGGAGTGATGTTTTCGCAGCTATTTGCACGGGAACGCCTACTCTCCATTTCATTACCGAAAGCTGTCGGTGTCATCTGTGGCGCTGTTATTTGCGGCTGCTATCGCAGGTAAACTGGTGATATGGGCTGTTATCACTAGCTTGTGAATGGGGTGATAGTTTTATCGCCACTTTGGCTGCGATAAAGTGCCGATAACTTGGCGATAGTTCCTTGAGAATATGCCCCTACAGGACTTAACTAGGACTATCATTTACATACTGTCTATAGGGACTAGAGCACAATTTTAATCATGCACTATCTCTGTAGGGACCTAACCTAACACACTACCTCAGCATGGATTTCAATAGGCTATCAATAATACACTATTCCTATGCGGACTTCAACACAAGTTTAAACACGCACCGTCTCTATGGTGGCCTGGCATCAATAGAGCCACACTATATGGGCACCTGGGCCTCACTATAATTACACATATCTCTGCTGGGGCTCATGAATGACTAACCCAACACGCTATCGCAACAGGGACTTAACTATGACTATCCTTAAAACACAATCTCTACAGGGACTTGAGCAGAAGTTTAATCACACTCTATTTCTGTGGTGCGGACTGTATCAATACACACATACGCTAGCTCTATGGGGATCTGGGCATCGCTATAATCACACACTATCTCTGTGGGGACTTGAGAATGGCTTACCTAATACAGTGACTCAAGTGGGACTTAAACATGACTAATCAAACACACTATCTCAACAGGGACTTAACTTTGACTATCAATAACACCTTATCGCTACAAGAACCGGAGCACACGCTTAATTACACAGTATTTCTGTGTGTACTTGGGAAAGACTAATCTAACACAGTATCTCAAGAGGGACTTAAATCTAACACATTAACTCTACATGGACTTGAACATAATTTTAATCGCACACTATGGCAGTGGTGACCTGGGCCTCACTATGATCAAACAGTATTTCTATAGGAACCTAGGCATCACTATAATTACACACTATGTCTGTGGGGGCAGCAGTATGACTAACCTAAGAAGTTTCTCAACTGGGACATAAATATGACTATCATAAAAACACTATCTTTAAGTTACTGCATCACATGTTTAAACACGGACATCACTAAAATCACACACTGTTGCAATAGGTACCTGGGCATCATTATAATCACACATAACTGTGTGGAGACATGTGAGTAACTAACTTAGCACACTATCTCAACAGGGACTTAATAATTACTATCATTTTTTTATGTTTTAAAGAAAAATGTATACAGCTTAGGATGGCATACAATAAAATAATACAAAGCACTTAAACAAGAGTTACAGAGAGAGCAAGATAAATGAGAGAAAATAGAGGAATATATAATGCATAACAAACAACAATACAGTCTGATCATTTGTCAACTGTATAAACTTGAGATAATAAAAGGAGACGTTTGATAATAACAAGTCTTAAAGATTTTTGTGGGGAAGTCAGGGAGGTTTTAAAACTTCCTGAAGAAGAACGGTGGGGGGGCAAGAGTTGTAATGGCAGAGTAATCCAAAAATATTACCATCATTAACACACTATCTCTAACTGGTATTGAAACACAAGTTTAAACACACACTATCTCTGTGGTGCCTTGAGCTTCCCTATAATCACACACTATCTCTTTGGGGACCAGGACATTACAATAATCACACAGCATCTCTGCTGGGACTTGAAAATGACTAACATAACACACTATCTCCAAAAACACTGGGCTATCAGTATCATTAACACACTATTTCTAATGGGACATGAGCACAAGTTAAATCACACACGGTCTCTGTGTTGACAAGGGCATCACTATAATCACACACTATCTTTGTGGGCACCTGGGCAGGGGCACATTTTATGTTTAATTTCCCCACAAAAAAGCTAATTGCCCTTCTCTGTTCTAAAAAAGAGGATTCACGAATCCCTTTGAGAAAGCCTAGTTGTATACCGAACATACACCGACATACAACATTTGAGATACTCAAAAATGTTTATGTTAACATTGTGAAATACTCCTGTAATTAAGGGGGGCCATTTTGAAATGTGTATTCACATGAAAAGTACAGCTGTAGGTCAGCCAAAGTGAAATTACAAACTTTTACACATTGAGCATAACAACTCAGTTTACGAGCCTAATTTGTACAACCATCGAAGCTGTCAAAGACTCTTATTCTTAACATGAGCATTTCTGGGAATGTGCTTTTTTCTATGAACAAGGCAGAGTTTAAGAACTCCTGTATTACACTCGAAACATAATACGTGACTTCCAAATTCAATCAATCAATCAATACTTTATTTCGCATTTAGAAACAAATGCATAAAAAGTTCAGATAAAAATATACAAACATATCAATAAATTATCATAAAAAGCTGATATCTTAAAAGCTTAACCTAAAAAACCCTTAAAAACAGCATATACATCTCCACACTAATTTATATGATTCTTAAAACATTTAGATTTCTTTGGGGTGTGCACAATATACATGTTTTTGACACTTGATCACATGTTCGCTAATCTGCGAGTTTTTAATGCTCTACATAGAAATGAGGCCACCGTCAGGCATAACAGTCAGGGCGGTTATGTCATTTCACAAACAAAATTACTTCAGTAGTGGCACAGTAAATCTTTTCCTCTCTGTTTCGTAAAAATAACAAAAAAACAGTATGTGTATAACTGATTGTTTTGAGCAGCAAATCACATGGACATCATTGCAGTTGTTTCTCAGAGAACACATTTGCTGGGAAACCCAGCATTAAAGTTACGTACCCAAACAGAAACTTTATAAAAAATAAAACGATGGCAAATATTGGTCACACAAGCAAGGTACGAAGGCAGACTGTGTGCCAGAGGTGGTCTCTTATTATATTCAATTACCTTGGTTTTATCTTTATTTCTCTGTTTTCTTTCATGTGCACGTTTCTCTAAAAAAGAATTTATTAATTTCGCCTTTGATAAGGATTCGCATTGGGCGGGGTCATCATAGAGGGCCACCAATCCCAGAGAGTCCAGAGTGCATCGTATATAGTTCAGCCACGTTATTTGTGCCTATTTCATGACGTCCTTTATAATACATCGGTTTATCTGTACTGCCTCCTGTTTCCAAATTGACAGCCAGAGCAGCAAAGGCGTCAGTTTGATTGTATCAGAAATGTAGGGTAAACCAAGTAATTTCATTGTAACATGTCTTAGGGGCGGACAGTAATCTCTTGGTGAATCTATCCTGTAATTTTTTTAAGAGTGTCCACGTTGGTTATATCCCAAATGGATGCCCCATATGTGGCCACAGCAACAGTTCTTGCCAGGTAGATTTTAACCATCTCTGGTATTAGTTTATTGCCTCAGTTCGATGCAAATCTAAAGATTGCCACTAAACTTTTGTTCATCTGTGTAACCCTCGTGAATATGGTGGCAGTGTCTGCAAGGCACCGCCATTCATATTATGATGCATGCAGTGAATGTCTTTTCCATGGTGGTGATGGCGCCATGGAAAGGCATGCGGTTCTTGATGTTGGGGGCCCGTTGCAGGCCCCCAGGGTGTTGGGGGGTGGGAGGTGCACATGGGGGGTATCCTCCTACATTGCAATGCACTACGTGGGTGGCATCACATATTAGTTGATTGCCTCAGTTCGATGCAAACCTAAAGATTGCCACTATACTTTTGTTCATCTGTGTAACCCTCGTGGAGAGCATTATATTCCAGTCTAAGGGGCCCATTACGATTGCGGGCAGATCGCCACCGCCGGGCCAGTGGTGGCTACCGCCGGCCCAGCGGTGACGATCCGCCTGCCAAATGTCCCTTGTTCTCCCCCTGCCATATTAGGCGGATGGAAAGACCGTCCGCCGCTTTTCCGCCAGTCGACTTGTTGACTGGACGGAAAAGGAACACAATATGGTGGCGGTGTCTTCAAGACACTGCCATTCATATTATGATGCATGCAGTGATTGTCCTCGCCTCCATGGAAAGGCATGCGGTTCTCGATGTTGGGTGCCCATTGCGGGCCCCCAGGGTGTTGGGGGGTGGGAGGTGCACATGGGGGGTACCCCCCCACATTGCAATGCACCACGTGGGAGGCATCACGTGGTGCCTGCCATGTTGTGCATGGCAATGCTGTGCACAATCCTTTTACACCGCAAGCAGGGCTGCAGCCAGCAGATCCTCCCGCAATATAAAAGGGCTAGGATGCGCCCACTGGTGTGGCGGGCGCATCCTAATCTGCATGTCGGGACCGCCGCAACATCGGCTGTCGGTCCCGTGCCCCAGTTGCGGTGGCGGGCGGACTTTGCCGCTTAGTTGTTATCAAACATAATGCCTATATATGAGAAATTAGCTACAATATCAACTTTTCTCTGTGCAGTAGCATAATTTCCTTTCTTTTTGCTTTTCCCAATACAAATAATAAAAGACTTCGCTTTGTTCACATGTAAATCAAGAAATCATAAAACAAACCTAATGGGTGATGCAATTTTGTAGGGATAAGGGTGTTTGTGCCAAGAGGACCGCATCTTCTGTGTAAAGCAGGATGGGGAATCGTGTTGTGCTTGCGATCTCTTGTTATAATATATAGGTTATTGATATAATGTTATTAATTTGTTATTGATATAATGTCTATTATCTTTTCATCTAAATATTCATTTAGTTTGTTAGTGTACAATGAAAACAGGAAGGGTGCAAGTATTCAACCCTGCCTTACACCATTTGCTATGTTAAAATATGTATTGCATTCACCCTGCCTACCGTGGTGCACCTTTTGCTGTAGCCACTGCATACAGTTGTCTTATATAACAGATCATTGCTGCCTCTAGCCCCATTTGCGCCATGACCTGCCACAACTTGTTATGGTTATCGCAGTCAAATGCAGCAGAGAGATCCATGAATGCCATATAGAGGTTCTCTTGCATCGCCTGTGTGTACTTCCCAGCTAGGAGTGCCAAGTTCAGACATTGATCCACGGTCCCCTGCCTTTCCTAAATCCATATTGGACCTCGGCCTGGCTCCCCTTCTCCCATACCCAATCTTCCAATCTATTTAACAATACTTGGCCCATCACTTTTGCCGTACTATCAATTAACGTGATTGGGCAATAGTTAGTAGGATGGGAACCATCTCCTTCTTTAAATATTGGTACATTAATGGACTGTTTCCACAACTGCAGGGGGTCCTCAGTGCCAATGACGTTGAATGCCATAATGAGTAAAGGGACCCAGAAGGTTCTATTATTCAAGAATATATCCACAGGAACCCCATCTGGGCTTGCGACAATGCACAGTCTACCTCTTCCATATTGCAGACTAGGGGGAAGTCTGTTTTATCCTATCCAACCATTCTACAGTGGGATTTATATGAGACTTTTGGAAGATTTTTGGAAAGTGGCCTATCCATGTATTTTCGTCTATACATACGTCTGTGGAAGGGCCTCCTGCTTCGTGTAAGAATGGTGTATTAAACACTTGCTAGAAGGATTTAGTATCACTGTCATTAGCTGCTATCCTTAGTTTCTCCCATGCTTCGGATCTTAGTTGTTTTTTCTGATTTTTCACAGCGCTTTTATAGATCTCTCCAGGATTTTTAATTTGTAACTTATCCCCAGGGTTAGCTGGTGAAGGTTGACTGAGGCTTTTGAGCAGGTATTATCAAACCAGCGATTTTGCGGCTGTTTTCTTTCTCCTGAAGGGCAAATTAGTTACTGTTTAATTCTTTCTAAGAACTTCGAGAATGCTGTGACTACTAGGGAATTATTTATTGGATGATTTAAGCAGAGGCTAACCTCATCGTAATTTGTCTGTATCAAATGGAAGAAGAGCCCTTTGTCAACCTTGCCCCATTTTAAGGAGTAGCCGTTTCATCTAGCTAAGACTGGTTTGGTGATTATGGTACTCTTTTTGGTTATGCATTGAGCTTTCCAGGGCGGAAAAATGATATATTTTTTTTAACTCTCCCCTGTTTTTCAGGGGCACATTTTGAGAATATTTATTTTCCCATTTAAAGGCTGTTGTACCGTACCACTGCCAATGTGTTTTTCCCATTCTCGCACTAAGTGACAACTAGCCTTACCCTCGAAACTCAGCTGTATGTTCCACTTCTAGAATTTGTGCACGCAAACACAATTATTTTTTCACTTTGTTAAACAAGGTTTATGTTTGGGCATACAATAATTTACAGAGTGTAAGCTAAGGCAGCTTGATGGAGCCCTAACTACAGGTAGAAGAAACTCTCAAGAGAAGAAAGAATTTTGGTAGGAGAGGCCCAATATATTCGGGAATTCTAGTGACAAAAATAACAAAGATGTGCCCATCTATTTCTCCAATGTAATAAAGTAACAGGGTCAGAAAGAATCAGCGTAGACAGTTTTCTACAATCAGAAATACAGTTTTATACTCTATATGGAGAATAGTCTATTAGGTGGTGGCTAGAAAGAAGAAAGAGAACTCCTATTTAGTTTTCTGGGGAATTATGGACCTTCATTGATGAACATATTTTAAATCAGGTATGGCTGTATTTGAAGTTGGTTTATTAGATCAAGTCACTGGTACTCATTTTATCAACAGTGGAAAGATGAAAGTCTAAGTGGAAGCACCAGGATCCACACATTTGAGTGGGAGGTCTAACACAGATCCCTGAAGTGGAGTGGCAGCTGACAGTGGTGTGGGGCAGGGGAAGGGGGGTTAGGAAATGCATAAAAAAGAAAACTTACCTGCTTGTCGTCAGCTGCTGCCTCTCCTTGCAGGAACCTGAAGCGTCCAGGCTTCCAGACTCCCCAGACCAATCACAAGGCTGCTGATAGCAGCGTTGTGATTGGTCTAAGCACTGTGGTATGGCACTCAGACAGGGAAAGGAAGCCTGGGAATGTTCTCCACCCCGGCAGTAATGCAGCCTGGCTGGAGAACATTAAAAGTGCGCATGAGCGTTTAGTTGGCCAGTGACGGCCGGCCAAAGAGTCATGTGCACTTTTGGTGCAGCAGCAACCAATCTTTCTCCACGACATCAGGGGAGCCCAGCCCCACCCACCTTAACCTGGCAGCAACTGTGTTGGACTTGGCCCTCTTTGCAGGGTCATCCCAGTACTTTTTGCTTTTCTTCTGTCATTTTTTCTGACCTGTTTATGTTGGTTTTCTGACTCTGTGCACTTTGCCACTGCTGATCAGACTAAAGTACATGTGTTCTCTCTTGTAAACCTGGTAAGACTGGTCTACACCTGTTTGGCATATTTAATTTACCTGTAACCAGGGCCCATAAATTAAATGCTACTAGTGGGCGTGCAGTGCTGCTTGTGCCCCCCCACTGAAGTAGCCTTCCCAACGTATCTCAGTCCTCTGCCAATGCAGAGCCTGCATACACAGTTCACTGCTGCAGTGACGGTACATGGCAAGTGGTTGCCATGTCTGAAACTCCCCTTTTTCTATATATATCACCCCTAAGGTAGGCCTGGGTTAGTCCTATGAGAAGGGTGCTGCGGAGGTAAAAGGTAGTGAAATATCCAAGAAGCAGCTTGTAGGAAACGCACACCAGTGCAGAATGTTACTTAACTAATTTACATGTCCAAACGCATTGTAAATCAACGGCTTCACGCGAGCAAGCACACTAATTAAATACCACAAGGCACAGCGGATTCTTCGTGGCCTAAGGATATCACTAAAATCCACCTTGTGCAAGAACAATGCACGATTTACAGAAAAATGGTTCGCAATCCTTAATAAATGTTCGCTTGACCTGATATTACTAATAATTGAGGAATTAGCTAAACTAATTGAGGATTTGAATAAAGAAGCAGCACAACTCATAGATGAACTGATTTCTATGTTATCAAAGGAAGAATGGGATCAAGTTTTGACGGACATTAACGTACAACTAGACACCTACACCAAAGGGATTAGTGATCGCAAAATCAGGAAGTTTAAGAGGGAAACTACAGATTACCGAACTGGAAAAGTTTACAATTGGGCAAACATTTACGCCCGCCGGCGCCAACAAAAACCAACTCAATACAAATCATCAGATGAAACAGCATCCGACGATTCACAATCAAACAGGAGAGGCCCTACGGTCCCAAGAAACACTCAACGAACTCAGGATGAAACTCAATCTGTAGATAATACCAGACAACAAACCTCGACTGCTTCAACTTCTTTTTTAGAGAGAGGCAGTGGATGCCAAAAAGAACCAGGAGGGAGAGAATCAGAAGCAGGAAGAAGTCAATCAACAGAGACGGTCTCACAAAACACCAGGAGCCACAAAATCTAGTTATTAATATCTCTAGTCACAACATCTCTGACTTTCAATTACAAACCTTACAAAAAGGAACGTCCTTCGTCCCGACATACCATTCAAATATATTAGAAACGCAGGTATGCGTATACAAATTCTTAAGGAGTTTACGCTTAAGACATTTCTTCACCAACGTTATTGAAAGACCGCTTGCAGGAAGAGAATTGGAACCAGACAAACCGATGGGTCTTAGGAATCCTAGCCGATTTTTACCTCCCGTGAGTCACAAAGTACTCGACGCCTTCGAAAAAGTTGTGAACCAAGACATTGTTAAGGTTTTTAAAGCTCTCAGAACCAAAACGACCAATTTCACACAGAAGGAGAGGCAGGCCATCCAAACTTTGGCTGAAAACAAGGACATCAGGATACGACAGGCAGATAAGGGCGGCGCCCTCATAATCATGGATACAGAATTTTACAACAAAAATGTTCGTGAACACATTAACAATGCCAATACATACATGGAATTGACAGGTGATCCTACGAAAGAATACGTAAAGATTTTAACAACTGTCATCAACAAAGCAATTGACGCAGGAACCATCAGTAACAAGGAAAAGGAATATCTCATCAAGCAAAATCCATCAATACTTTACATCTACATGATTCCTAAAATACATAAACACCCCACCGTCCCTCCGTTCCGTCCGATCGTTTCTACTGTCAACTCAATCCATGAACCTGTTGGGAAATTCATTGATAAACATCTTCAACCACTTGTGCAAAAAATTCCAACCTATATAAAGGACACCACCCACTTTTGGAACATATTGGAAGACCATAAAACACTATTTACAACCAACATGATCTTAACCAGCATTGACGTAAAAGCACTATATACCTCAATCCCTCATGATATGGGGCTGACAGCCTTGGAAAACATTCGGAAAACATTCTAATTGACAGTGACAAGGAGGAAGACCACAAATTGCTAATCATGGAATTAATGCATTTCACGTTATTCCATAGTTACTTCCAGTGGGAAGATCAATTTTTTGCGGGTACATCCATGGGAAATTGTGCGGCCCCATCGTACGCCAATATTTTCATGCACTATTTTGAGACCCAGCATATACTATCCAAGCAAACATGGTAAGATCACCTAATATTGTACAAACGATACATTGATGATATTTTCATCCTTTGGAACGGATCCACTACTCAATTATTATCAGCCATCCATGATCTCAATAACATCAATGAACGTATCCAATTCACGCATAACATCAGTGAAAGTCAATTATCATTTCTAGACGTGTTGGTTATGAAGGAATTCGACAAGTTACATACAACGGTATTTCAAAAACCAACAGACAGGAACAATTTACTGCACCATCAGAGTTTTCACCAACCCTCATTGAAAAATCATCTTCCATTTTCCCAATTAATCAGAGTTAAACGAATCGCCTCCTCTCAGGAAATGTATGAACAACAAAAAGAAAACACCATCAAGAGATTTAAAGATCGCGGATATCCAGAAACCACGTTGAAACAGGCCGTAGACAGGATACAAGCCATGAACAGACAACAACTACTATCACCAGCAGGAACAAAGGATGAACGGAGATCAGTGTTTGTCTCCAAATACTCCACAAGGAGCCAAAACATGAAAAGAATCATTTTAAAACATTGGCCGCTACTAGCTCTAGAAGAAGATTTCCATGGAATTTTCACCCTCAATCCACGGTTTGCATATGAAAGAACCAGAAATCTTAAAGAATTGTTGAAACAAAACCAACCTCATCCTCAAAAACATACAAAGGTACCCTACCATGTCACAATTGTGGGAATTGCAATTCAATTATTAAAGGGAATGAAATCACCCATCCATCAAGTGGAATCAAAATCAAATTACAAGTGAATGGTACGTGTGACAGCACAAACTTGATTTACATGTTGAAATGCCCATGTGGACTTCCATATGTGGGTAAAACCTCAAGAAAAATTAAAACTCGACTGATAGAACATAGAAGTAATATCAGATTGAAATCAGTTAAATCAACAGTCGCAGTACATTTTAATGAACATCAGCACAATCCAAGCCAATTAAGATACTGCATACTGGAGTTGGTACACGTATCGCCAGGAAGAGACAATGACCAACATCTTCTAAGAAGAGAACTTTATTGGATGCATAGGCTATCATCAACCATGCCAAGAGGATTGAATGAATGGCTTGAATTTAGCTGTTATTTATAATAGACCATGAAAACTTTATTATTTTTCATTTCTTTTCCTCTACATTAGTGACTTAACATGAACGTAGTAATGCACATGTTTATATACGCTATGTTCATACCCTTTTATATTCCTCCCATCCTGATTTCAGATTATCATCACTCGTTACTTATAGTTCTCTTTTTTAGAACTCAAAGTTTCACAATCTCTCACACTATTGCGGTAACACGTGACCACTTTCCAGCCTATCATCGACGAGGTAACATTTCGCCGAGTCACATGGTCGTGTACACTCATTCGGAGTTCACATCACGTTGCTACCATCCAGTATTCCCTTGAGTCATTCATCATGAATGTCATTATCACTTGGTACGCTATGTATACTTAAGTCGCGAACTTTCAAACCATCGCGACAACACGTGACCACAATCTAGCCAATTACCGTTCGGATAACATTTGCCGAATCACATGATCACGTATACCCATTTAGAGTTCAGTAAATAGCGTCCGGACATTGCCGGGATATTCAAACATCGGAGCACTGAGCACCGAAAGACTTCTGTCGATTACTTCGCGGTAAGCCACTATTCTTGAAATGGACATTTTGTGTCCTATCCTACATGATAGCGAACAAGCGATAGCATTTGAACGCTCATATGACATTTTCCATTTTTTCACTCACAGGTTTATTTCACTTTCGTGAACCCGCTAAAGAAACAGACCCATACCTCGTAATCAGGTCAGATTCGTAAAACTTAAAGTACCGCATGCTATGCACTTTCAGATTTTTTCACATTTAAATTACGAGCACACTCCTTGACTAGACTCGTCACGTACCGCGTGCACTTTAGAATTGTCACCTTTTAAAGTACAATTCAACCGGTCTGCACCATTCCATGCACAACCAGTTCTCGCACATGGTCACCTTTTTGATCTACATTGTAATCCCCTAATCTCCTTTGTGCATGATGACAAATGAGTCATACCTGATTAATAGAATACTTTTGTTCTTGTACCATATGTATTTTGAATCAGAATTTAAATGAATACTGTACTTGGTCACTTTCAGATACTATACGGCCCCTGAGGAAGGGCTATGCCCGAAATGCATTGGGCCACTGGCATTAACATTATGGAATCAATAATGTGATGAATTTGCAACTATAATGAATTTAAAATAAAGAAGAATATGCTTAACCACAAAAGAAGAGAACTCTGATTAATTTTGTCATCGAACAAATTAAGGAATTATCTTTGGAGTGCCCTGGAGGGACACTGTTCTCGAGGGAAACAGTGCTATCACACGGAGGTAAAAGGTAGGACATGTGCCTTAACTGTGTGGCATGTCCTGGTAGTGACAAACAGCCTATTTGGTTTTTCACTGCGGTGAGGCTGCCCTCTCATACGGTTGCATTGGGGATTCCCTGATATGTGCTTCAGGGGAATTCCTGACATGAGATGGGTAGCGTGACTATGTTTGGAATGCTAGTGATAAATCCTGCATATTGATGAAAATAGATTTATTATTACTAGTTTAGAAATACCCCTTTTAGAAGTGGGTATTTCTGTGTGCTTATGAGACTTTGTGCCTGTCGGATGTGTATTGACCGTCTGGTTTTGACTTACAGGAGAGAGGGGATGTGCCCACTACAGCCAGTCCCTGAGGGTGTTGAGGTGTATCCTGCCCTGCGTGGGTGACTCAGTGCTTGGCTGAATAGACCTTGCCTGAATTTAGAGTGGCAGTGGGAATTTTCCTTGTACCCGAATAGGCCTGGTCTTCATTTGGAGTGGTCGGAGGTGCTGCACGTGCACCTGAATAGGTCTGTGCCTACCTTCCACAATAATGGCTCCACCCCCTATGGCGTGTCTGGGGCCCAGGCTTACAATATGAACGGGGGTGTTGTGCCCTTCTAATATGTGGTTGAAGTGCCCCCAGAACAAAGACTTTGGCACTATAAATACAGGGGCTGTGACCCCATGAAAATAAGAAGACACTGTGTGGGGCTCATACCCAAAGGACTGATGTGTGCCAGGAGGAACGCTGTTTGGGAATACCTGCTTGTGGGTCTAACCTGCTCGGTGGCTGAAGTGACTGCCACTCTGCTAAGGGACCTTCCGTGCTGGCCTGCCTGTGCCCTGTTCTCTGCCCCAGTGTCTCCAGGGACGAGGTAGTGCTAGCCTCCTTGTTTGCTAAGAGTGTGTCGTAAGCGCTTTCAATTCTGTTGCCAAAGGAGTGGGCTAAGTTTGTGCTAACCCCATACAGGAGCGCTTTTACACTGCAGCATGGGCAGCGCAGCCCTCTCATCTAGGGCCTGAACAATGAGAAGGAAGAGCTGAACAGAACGAAATGCTCTCCCTCTCCCTCTCCGGGCCGTATTGCTTGCCTTTGTTTATGTGGCCCTGCAGCCGGAGCTCTGCTACATGGCTGTGATGACATGCCCAAGCAGCAAGGACTATCATCCCGAGAGTTCCCTTGGATGTCAGAAGAAGATGGGGCCCAGCCGCAGCCGGAAGTGACTGGAGCCTCGCATGTCCATTCAGCTGCTTCCACACGCGGCCGATGCGAGCCCCTAGGTGGCCGATGCAAGCCCCTGGGTGCGGGCATTGCTATGGAAGGCAAGAGCCTCCCAGCTGCACCAGGCCACCTGCAGCGAAACATGAAGAGCTTCTCACACATGCCACACTACGGAGCTGTACCAGGGGCATTGGGCCCCCCTTGCCTTCCGGCTCTGTTGTTGTGAATAGTGCGGGCAGGTGGACCCATCACGCTAGATAGTGCGAGCACTCAGGGATGGTGTGCTCACACTGACAAACAGACCTCCCACCAGGCTGATCTCCAGGGGTGAGATCCTTTGGTGTTTTCTTGCCCCGCAGAGTACCCCTGTACTTCCCGTCATTCCCTTGCCTACATGGAAACCGGTAGAGTTTTTACATGCAGAGAGTGCAGGCCAGTGGCCCTATCACACTGGTGAGCACAAGCATCCATAGACGGTGTGCTTGCCCCGTAGTGCAGGCAGGAGATCTTTTGCAGTTTTCTTGCCCCGTGGGGCGTCTCGGTAATTCCTGGCATGTTCTCTGTTTCTACGGGAACCAGTGGAGCATTTTCATGTAGAAGGAGCAAGGGGGGATGTACTGGGGAAGTAGTTGGGTGTTAACCAAGCTGGAAGCACCTATCCTAAAAGATTACCCTGTCAGACTGGTGACACTGGCTCAAGCGGAAATAGTGTTCACCTAATCGGTATTGTCTTGATTGCACTAACTGTAATGTTAGGCCTTATGTTTTCAGTGTGGTGGTCACTTATAAATATTTACTAAAGTTCAGTAGCAACGAAAATTATGACAATTACCCAATTAGCAAAAGTGGCATATGACTTTGTGATGTCATAAAAAAGTGCCGAGTGGCACAGTGATTTATGTGATGGTGGTCTGATGTTTTTTATAAATAATACAAAGGATATTTTTATATAACCTTGTGTGGAGTCGCTTTTTGTGGTGTGCCTAGTGTGAGTGTGTTGTGCAAACGCTTTAGACATTGCCTCTGGGATAAGCCTGACTGCTCTGCCAGGGGTTATCTTTGGTGTGTAACTCCCTTACCCTGAGTAGAGTGATGGGTTCTGCCTGGCTTAGGTGCATACCCTAGCCAACCAGATACCCCATGTCTAACAAACTGGTAAACTAAAAATAAAATGATATTACCGTCCATTATTATCATTTCCTTTTTTCCATTGCCCTGCTTTAAAGCAGTGGGGCGACTCTCCTCCACCTTAGCAGAGCAGCTGCCACTGCTGAAGTGGCTACATTAGTTTGCTAAGCCACCAGACTAATACTATCTGTTTAAGTCTTCATAATACCTATAATCACAGACATCACTGTGGAGACATACTATATCTGTGGGGACTTGAACAAGTCTATAATTACACACTATCTCAGTTGGGTCATGGGTATCAATATAATCAATCAAAAACTGCCTTTGTGGAGAATTGAACAAGACTGTCATCACACACTATTTCTGCTGGGACTGTGATAACAATATAATCACACATCAACTCTGTGGGGACCTGGACATCTCTATAAGTACACACTATCACTGTGGGGAGCAGAACATCTCTGTATTTATAGACTATCTCTGTGGGGACCTAGAACCCCTACAATCACACACTATCTCTGTGGGGACCTGGGCATCAATATAACCAATCAAACGTTATCTTTGAGTAATTGAACGTGACTATTATTACACATATCTCTATGGGGACCTGGCGTGTCTATAATTACACACTATCTTTGTGGGGATCTGGCACACCAATATTCACACAATATCTCTGTGGGGACCTGCCATCCCTATAAACAGACACTATCTCTGTGGGGACCTGGCATCCCTGTGATCACACACTATCTCTGTGAGGACCTGGTCATCCCTATAATTACACACTATCTCTGTGGGGACCCGGCATCCATGTAATCCCACACTATCTCTGTGAGGACCTGGGCATCCTTATAATTACACACTATCTCTGTGGGGACCTGGGCATCACTATAATCCCACACTATCACTGTGGGGACCTGGGCATCAATATAATCAATCAAGCGCTATCTTTGAGTAATTGAACATGACTATCATCACACATATTTCTATGGGGACCTGACATGTCTATAATTACACTCTATCTTTGTGGGGACGTGGGTTCAATATACATTAACATTGTGGGACTTGAATATGACTGTCATCACATACTATCGCTACAGGGACATCAACATGTATATCATAAAAGACTGTCTTTAGAGGGATGGGAACATGACATTTATTACACACTTTCTCTATAGGTCAATAATCGCCATCTTAGTGGGCTTCCCTGTTATCATGCACTATCGCTTTGGGGACCTAAGCTTCACTATAATCACAACATATCTCTACATCACTTGAACATGACTGTAACTACACACTACCTGAGCAGGCACCTGGACATCATTATAATCACATACTACCTCTGCAGGAGCCTGAGCATGACTATTATAACAGCAAGAACTTCAACATTATTGTTATATCACAATCTATGTGGGGACTTGAACATGACTGTAATCACATACTATCTCTGCGGAGATGTAATATAACAATAATCACACTATCTGTGAGGGGACTTGAAGATGAATATGATCGCACATTTTGTCAATGGTGACAATAATTAAGCGCTGTATTAATTCGGAATTAATGTCAGAATGACTCTCATCGAACCCTTTCCCTACAGGGATTTGAACAACACTATCATAATACTCTCTATTTGGGACTTTAATATGGTTATAATCACACACTATCTCTGTGGGGACTTGAACATGACTATGATCACACACTATCTCTGTGGGGACTTGAACATGACTATGATCACACACTATCTCTGTGGGGACTTGAACATGACTATGATCACACACTATCTCTGTGGGGACTTGAACATGACTATGATCACACACTATCTCTGTGGGGACTTGAACATAACTATGATCACACACTATCTCTGTGGGGACTTGAACGTGAATATGATCACACACTATCTCTGTGGGGACTTGAACGTGAATATGATCACACACTATCTCTGTGGGGACTTGAACATGGGTACAATACCACACTATCTCTGTGGGACCTGTGCATTACTGTAATAGTGTTATTTCTGCATGAACTGTAGCATGACTATCATTGTACACCAAAACCACAATATCTGTGGGGACCTGGGCATCAATCTAATCATGCAGTGTCTCTGTGGGGGCTTGAAAATTACCATTGTCATACACTTACTCTATCAGCTCTAGAAAAAGATTATATTATCATGCCATCTCTTTGGGGACTTTTAATGCACAGCCATACGAAGATGGTGCCAATTGGTGAAGTTGATGAAAAACAACTAGTTGGTCAGATGGAAACTTGGTTTTGCCATCTGACCCCATTGCAGGATCTTTGGCCTCTAAATTAATTTAACTATGTGTTGTTTTCGTATTCCTTAATGTTTGTGAGCACTCAGTAATAGGCTATATATCTGTGAATCCCTGTCCATGCACTTTATATATATATGATAATTTTCAGCTGTGAAATGCATTATTAGACAAATCCATTTTCTAGGTGCACCTAGGACATAATGAACTATTCAAATTTGACTAAAGTATCATTTTGTTTATGTATGGCACTGAAAAATAGCATTTATGTATTAGATTACGAATGTATTCAATCACAAATGAGAATTATTGAGTAGGTCCCCACAAGGATGGTAGCACATGTTCAAGTCCCCACAAGGATGGTGCTGTGCGCACGATTAAATAACAACATATTTGTAAAATTGAAGCAGGATCCTGTATTATGAATTTTTTCTTAACATTTTTCTGTTATTGGTATATTTTTAAAACATTGGGAAGGGTTAGTCCCCACAATGCTGGTGAAAACACATAGTCCCCACAAGGATGGTAACACGTGTATGGGTGTTTGTGTGTGTGTGGGGCTCTGTTTGTGTGTGTGTGGGGCTCTGTTTGTGTGTGTGTGGGGCTCTGTTTGTGTGTGTGTGGGGCTCTGTTTGTGTGTGTGTGGGGCTCTGTTTGTGTGTGTGTGGGGCTCTGTTTGTGTGTGTGTGGGGCTCTGTTTGTGTGTGTGTGGGGCTCTGTTTGTGTGTGTGTGGGGCTCTGTTTGTGTGTGTGTGGGGCTCTGTTTGTGTGTGTGTGGGGCTCTGTTTGTGGGTGTGTGGGGCTCTGGGTGTGTGGGGCTCTGGGTGTGTGGGGCTCTGGGTGTGTGGGGCTCTGGGTGTGTGGGGCTCTGGGTGTGTGGGGCTCTGGGTGTGTGGGGCTCTGGGTGTGTGGGGCTCTGTGTGTGTGGGGCTCTGTGTGTGTGGGGCTCTGTGTGTGTGGGGCTCTGTATGTGTGGGGCTCTGGGTGTGTGGATGTGTGTGGCTCTGGGTGTGTGTGGGGGGGCTCTGTGTATGTGGGGCTCTGGGTGTGTGGGGCTCTGGGTGTGTGGGGCTCTGGGTGTGTGGGGCTCTGGGTGTGTGGGGCTCTGTGTGTGTGGGGCTCTGTGTGTGTGGGGCTCTGTGTGTGTGGGGCTCTGTGTGTGTGGGGCTCTGTATGTGTGGGGCTCTGTATGTGTGGGGCTCTGTATGTGTGGGGCTCTGGGTGTGTGGGGCTCTGGGTGTGTGGGTGTGTGTGGCTCTGGGTGTGGGGGTGTGGGTGTGTGTGGCTCTGGGTGTGGGGGTGTGGGGGTGTGGGTGTGTGTGGCTCTGGGTGTGGGGGTGTGGGGGTGTGGGTGTGTGTGGCTCTGGGTGTGGGGGTGTGGGTATGTGTGGCTCTGGGTGTGTGTGTGTGTGTGTGTGGCTCTGGGGGTGTGTATGTGGCTATGGGTGTGTGTGTGTGTGTGTGTGTGTGTATGTGTGGCTGTAATTGCTGTCTGCTGAGCTCATTTGTAGGGTACAATAGGTCTCACATTTGCAAGAGATTAAGCGAATGGCAATGTAAATAACAATGCCATTTATGTATATGTTTTCAAAACCAACACATAAATTCAAATTTTGTCATTTACAATGCCAATAGATCAAACTTTTCAAAAGGCGAAACCATTGCATTGTAAATGCTTGTTGAAATTTTTAATCCCATTTTCGGAATCACTGATCACGACTATTTTTAGCCGGACAAGATCTGGGTCACCCTGGGACCTGTGTCCTCCATTCGGTTCCTAATGTTACAGCCAGCTACCTTAAAGATATCTTTAAGAGAATGTTTTCAGATGGGTATTATCCAATTCAGTGGAAAAGGGCATCCATCTTCCCGCTGCTGAAGAAATAAAATTTAGATAAAGATCCCAGCAACTATAGGCCAATCTCACGATTACATTTTCCAGCCAAGATGGTTGAGAAGTAGATGAACATAGATCCAACTCAGGTCATTGAAGATAACAAGCTCGCTTATAAAGTCTTTCGGTTTTGAGGCGTTATCATATGCAGACAACACTCAAATCGTGGCATTCTTTGCTTGGGACCCAACCACAACCAAGTCCGGATTTCACAACTGTATGTGGGAAGTTGGGAATTGGATGAACAAAAACTGTCTGAAGCTGAATACAGGAAAAACTGAGGTGCTTTTATTTGGATGTGATACCTCCTTTTGGACGCCAGGCTAGTGGCCGCAGGAGCTGGGATAAATTCCCAACCTAGTCACCAAGGTAATAATCTTAGGAGTGTACTTCGACTCCAGACTGTCCTTCGAAGGGTAAATACATGTCATCACCTCCTTTTTCATGATTAAAACTCTCAGGAAAGTGCCACCTTTTATTCTGTTAGAGCTTCAGAAAGCTGTGGTCCAAGCTCTCATTCTGTCAAAAATGTATTATTGCAATGGTCCAATTCATAATATTCAGTCCAGGTTCCTAAACAAAATTCAGGTCCTGTGAAGTGCAGCAGCACGCAATCCCGAAACATCAGTCAGTAGTTTATGCCCTGCCAATTCTGCACTGGCTGCCTGTAAGAGGCAGAATGAATTTAAGGCCCTTTGTATCGCCTTTAAATCCCTAAACGGTCTTGGCCCCCTCTATTTTTCACACAGATTTAGGTGGTACGTCCCAGAAAGGCATCTCAAATCAGCGGCACCCTCTAATCTTGCAATCCCAAAGGCAAAAACTGTCACCTGCAGGGAGGGGTGGGTGAGCAGTTTCATTGCAGGCACTGTTAGCTTGTGGAACTCTCTACCACTGGCACTTAAGAAGGAAAGCAATTTCCTGGCTTTTCGCAAACTTTTAAAAACCTGACTGTTTATCAACTAGCATGATCTCAATAATCCACGCGTCCCATCTCTGGGTAGCCTCCATGTAGATTCTTTTGCGCCTAGACACCCTCCGGTATTGGATGCTTAACATTTCATTTCATTTAAATTTCGTTTCATAGTAATAGCATATCCTCAGGTAAGCTATGGTTATGACATCACCCCTCCTCACCCCACTCTCACCCTCTTGGATTCTGAGGTGGTACTTGTGGTCACAAAGTAGGTTCAGGGAGCCTTGAAATAGTGGTACCTCTCTCAAGCCCTGCCTCTGCACATGCCAGTGGTCTGAATGGAAATTCATGTAAGATTTTGGCAGCCCCTTCTGGCATCACCAGAAATGGTTCCCATCGCCAGATCAACTGGCAGTAAGATTTAAGTGGATGTTATGAGTAGATATATTTTCTGTGGAGACAGTTCCTTTCAACCCACTCTTACAAACAACTGGAGTTGACAGTGGTAACGAAGCGATTGGGCTCTAGTCTGTCCTAGAGCTTGGTTTCTTCAGTTAAAACTAGCATTAGGAGGGTGTGTGGCACTCATTGGTCTTCTTTTGAGTCAATATGCATAAATCGGGAGATAATGGGTTTGGAGACCAGTTAAATTTAATTCCTGTGGCTTTCAGTAACTACCCTAAGAGTTCACTGTGTTCTAATCTGGGTCCACACAGGGATAGTCACCTTGTTAGAATATGATATGGAATTGTGAAAACCATATATGGTGAATAATTTCTGTCCAATCTATTTCCACAAGTATTTTCAAAAATGACATGACGCCGGTTTCTCGAGTTGGTTAATACTTTGTGCTACACGTACGATCTCAGGACCTTGAGACCTAAGCCCCTTACGTGGGGTGTTACTTTACTGCTTGCTTACATTGGAGCTCTAAATTGAACTTGGATATAAACCTTTGGAGATTATTTTATCTTACATGATTAACTATTAAGCGATATGGATAATTGGTTGCGGTGTAAGAATATTTCTTATTTGAATTGCCCTGAGGAAATCTTTTGCGTATACCGCTTTTAGACAAAACACGTGTTGGCTAGGATCCACATGGATGCTGCTATGAAAAAATGAAGGAAGAAGACCAAGTAGAAGTATGTACTTGAACCCTTTATTGGACGCTCACTTGTAAACAATTGTGCTTTTGTTCTTGCTCGGGATACCACAGACTTGACATTTGGGAGATGGTTGAATTGATGCTTCGAAAGCCTTTCAAGCCAAGGATATTGCTGTTTCTGCATTTGTTTACATCGCATAGATCCTGGGATGCGTAGACCGGTCTGACACTAGCCTTTTTTTGTCCCATCTCCTTCCACACATTTTAGGGACTTTTTCTTCCCCACACCCCTCTCCCATCTCTATAATCGTTTCTGTGCCTTTTTAACCATCATGTTTGGGCCTCCTAGCCCCTGCAAATAAACTTCCCTCTTGCACAGTCTTTCTCTTCACTTTCATAGTTGTTCCAATCTGGGGCAGACCCCCAACTGGCCGCTCTTCTAAATCCCTCCCTTTCTCTCCTCCTACTCATTTGCTATTGATGCTTTTTGTTTATTTTATTTTTTAATTTACCACCACTTCTGAAATCCTCCATGCTTTTCTTATCTTGAGTGTTCATCAATCTGGCCCCTGTTACTCCTTCCTCCACAGAACATGGTACAGATAGTAGACCGGCTATCCAGTTATTTTTTATTTTAACCAAACTCTCTAATCATTCTTTTTTTTATTTTTGCCTCGATTTCCTTTTAATCGAGGCTTTTTATTGTTTTACTTTTGGAAAGTTTTTCCTTCATGCCAGACTGGATATTTCACACTGAGTATCGTAAATTTTTGCTTAGAAAACCATCTGATTGCCATAAAAATTGATGTTTTCAATATATTTACCATTCACCAAAGTTGAGATTCATTAGTTTGACATAATCAGACTGCTACTCACCTGTTTGCAAAATCATGAAAAATAGGTCCGTCCTCTGCTGGTTCTTGGGACTGGCTGGGGGCACCGCTTGTGTGGCTCTTTGAACAGATTGGGGGTACCTCTTGAGTAGTTCCTTCAATCTGGTTGTGGGCTTCTCATGATTGTGATGTCACCGTTTGACTATGAATAGGAGAGGGTCTGTGGAGTGTGTTCAAGTGTACACTCACGTCTTCTACAAGCATAATTAGTATGAAATCTGTATATGTGCACAGAGATGAGATGTAATGTGTGAAGTTGGTGCTGTAGTTGCCCATAGTCCCAATGAAATAAATGCAAGTTAACAGATGCTGAGCTTCAAACAATATTTGTTCCACAAAAGAAAAAACTCCAGACACAGCTGTCACCAAGTTCCCCCTTGAAACTCCCTCTCAAAATTTCCACAATCAAGAGTAAACATTCGATATAGAACTTAACACTTAAGGGGAAAGCACGGGGAGAATAAAGAAGAACATACTATGTGGGCATGTAAAAAGGACTTATGGAAATAACTACACATTACCACACCCCACGTCCCCTAACAGATGGTGAATAAACAAAACACATTAATGAATTGATTGATGTTTCATGATTATGTTGAAATTCCAAGTGCGCCCATCATCCATTTTAGCAGCCCCTCAAAATACTTTTGTCACCTTGAACATTTTACTATAGCGTGAGACACCTCATAAACATTTTCTTTACCACACTAAGGTTTCACCAAATTGCGACTATTCTAGTTCTCTTTTCTCTTCATTTGGATGTCCATCTCCCTTCATATGCTCTTTAAGAATTCTTACTGTACATTTCCAACCAGGAGGTGTTCATAACAGTGTAGGGCTTACGTTTTTTGAACATCACAAAATGATTCAACACTGTGGCAGGGTGAGGGGTAAATCTGTATTCCTCCACCCTTTTATTTTCCTGAATCCAACTACCTCCACCTACCTTGGCAATTTGAATTATTTCCTTGAGAGTCCTATTAAATAACCTCTCCACCATCCCATTGGTTTGGGATGAAAGAGAGCACACTTCTTATGATTAATGCCCTGTGACCAAGACATTTCTCCATCTCCCTTGACTTGAATGTTGGGATTTCCCCTCCCTGGCAAAACGTTGATGACCGCCTTGGTCTTAATTTCTTTGGTAACACCAACCTCCGGCCACCTGGATAACCTGTCCATGGCCACTAGCAGGTACTTGCTGGGTGCACCTATATAACAGTGAAAATGCTGTTTGTTAGACGGACCGGGAGGGTCGGCCGAGACTACGGGGAGAGGTCTCCGGGGAGAGCCGTCTCCAACGACTGTACAGGTAAGTAACTTCCCCCCCACAGACGGACACCACACAAGGTTGAAGGTTAACAAGACTTTATATGCAATTCTTTAAGGTTACGATGGAATGGTACAAGGAGGTCTGGACTCAGGGGTCCCCTCGGTTCTAGTCTCTGGCTTAGGAAAGGGGTAGCGGGACAGTCTTTGTTACCAATGAGTGGAAAATAGCTCTCAATCCTCGAGCTCGGCGTTCTAGATGATCGGGCCGCGGCGGAGCCAGCAGGTCCCGAGATGGACGAAGGAAAAACGACGGTCCGCGGCGGAGCCTGCAGGTCCCGGTGAAGATGACGGTTACAACAGTCCGTGGCCACGCCAGCAGGTCCCGACGACGATGAAGGATATGAAGGTTGCGAAGGCTGTGGCAGCGCCAACAGGCAGGACGATGGTGCACAAGACAGAGCTACGGCAGCGCCAGTAGTCCGTCAAGGATGAGTTCCTCTTTACGTCTCTCGACTCCAAGATACAACTGCCTTCCTGCTCTGGAGCTGCCCCAGTTATAGGGCTGGCGTGCTTTGATGTCCGGACCCTCGCACTTGGAGGTCGGGAGGTCCGGGATGAGGGAGTCCAGACACCCAGCAGGGGGGTGGAGCCAGCGCCCGGGGAGGCGATGGGCGAGCGGCACTTGGCGGGGGAGAGCCATCGGCACCTCTTTCTCCCATTGACTTGCCAAGTAGCCCGCTCACCTCCTGGGTGGAGGGTGGTGCCGGAATGTCTGAGGCCGGGCCAGGCCCAGGGTTGAGGTCGATCGGGGGCCAGGCGGCCTCGTGGTGGAGTGTCCAAGATGGCGCCCCAGGCTGGGCGCGTGGGCCGGCAGTGGATCGGACCCACGAGGTCAACATGCTCGAGGGCAGGGGTCCCTGAGGGGACGGAGGACGTGCAATGGTGGTGTGTGGTACTTGCGGGACTGGACTCAGGCCTGGTTGGGCCGGGGGAGAGCGGCCCTTCATGTGGCCTGTCCAACACTGTTAATGAGCATGAGTGTAGAAATTAATTGTATTTCCAAGAAGAAAAGTACATTTGTGAAGTGAATCTAATGGTATCAAGGTAAAGATGTTGACGTTTCTTTCTATTCACACGGGGAATGCCCAGTCCTCACCAATGTGAAATTGAGCTTCAAACAAGATTTATTCCATAAGAAAAGAAACTCCAGACACCGCTATGACCAAGTTCAATGCACATCAGAGTGGAGAACAGGGAGGACGCAAGGAAAGAGATAATGCTCAGATCACTTACTGCTAACCTTCATAAACCCACTTCCCCTCTTAGTTGTCCCAGTTCTTACAAACCACCCTCTCTTTCAGTGGCTTCATTGTCAAACAGATAGCTAGGAGAAGAAATACAGGAGAAGTTAAGGGAGGAGCTTGAGGTTTTTTTTCCCTGGGGAAAAGATGCGTGAATTCCTTCACCTTTTATGGTTGGGTGAGATAGAGATCTGGGAGGGTTGGGAGGGATGGGGGTAATCGGAATTATGAAGTTCACCTGGAGGTAACCGAATCAACAGGAGCTTTTTAAAATTTGTTTATAGGAAAGTATGACTTTATTATTTAAAATAAGGCTCAGTATTTCTTTAATTAATTGAAACCATTTCTATAGACTATGTCTATGCTTCCATGCAGATAATGGGTTATTCAATATCACACATACAGCAAAATATTTCTGAGCATCAGTTTTTGGTAAAAAGTGTTCAAACCGAGGCAATACAGAGAACAGCAATTTGTGCTGAAGTTCTAACTCTTTGGTAATTCAAGTTTGTGATGTACTTTGCAGCCCACAATAGGTTTAAATAATTGTTGTTTCCATAACCTAGGTTTCTCATAGGATGTTTGTGATAGTCCCAGGTAACGGTTTGGAATCATGCTTTGGCTGTTGTGATGATGATAGATGATAGAAGGAAGGTGATCCAGGCAATCGTGAGGAACTGAAGGCCATCACGGATTAACTTCTGGAAAATGTAGCATTCATTTTCCACCTTATCCTCAAGGCATAGGTTTCATCTTCAGTACACTACCTACCCCTTGGTTGCTACGGTAATGGTTCCTGTGATGCAGGGTACAAGGAACCCTGCGGTGTATGCATCTTTTGCACCTGAACTGGCCATGATGTACTCCGTGTCCAACAAAAAAGTATGATGTGTCAAAATCTGAGTTTTTAGCAAGGATCGCTCCCTGTAGCTTATTCTGCAGCACAAGTACAAGAAGAGCAGTACCACCTGAAGGCATGACTTAGCATATCAATTCCAGCATGAGAACTGTTCGAGGCATGTGGGCTGCTGAATTCATATCTGTGCATAGATCGCCGCCTAGTGTTGGGTCCGGATGATTGCACATTGTTGTCCTGGAAGAGTCTTCGAAGTATCACGAGATAGGTGGCTCCTCCCCTGGACTACAGTGCGCATGGGCATCGCCTCCATCCCCAGATTGTTTTTTTCCGCCATTGGGTTCGGATGTGTTTCGGTTCCCTCTGTCGGAATCGATAGTTGTTTAACTTTTATTACTTGAGACCAAAAGGTCTTTATGATTGGCGTCTGTATCGTTCATCGTTCGGGTCTGTTTATTCTCAGCTCCGAACACTTGCTGCCCTTCCGCGTGCTCTCGGCGCGGACGGGCCTACACGACGCTCCAGACTACTTAACATGGAACGAACTCCGTTCAAGAGGTGCCCGGTGTGCACCTCGAAGTATTCACACCTCGACGTGCACCCAGTGTGCAACAAGTGTTTGTCACCGGACCACGATGAGGCCAGGTGTATGGCCTGCTCCAAATTCCGGTGTAAGAAGACTCTTAAGCTTCGTCGGGCCGCTAGACTCCAGGCCCAGTTATCAGCGCCCCCGCCAGACAACATCTTCGAGGAAGACGTTGAGGACGACACCGTCTTACAAGTTTCAGACTCCAGCCCAGCGTCGGAAGAGGACAACTACGACGCAGGGGACGAGGAGTTTGAAGAAGTCGTCGGAGAGGTAGGGGACGACGACGGGGCCATTGCCACCGTGGAGGATAGCTCGGAGGACGAGCATCCTCAGACTAGCTCAGGGGTCAATCCCCATTCTACGGCCCAGGTCGAGGGATCGCCTTCGGGCCTTACCCAAGATCTCGATACTCGTCCCACGACCCCGCCTCCGGACCCGGCCACGGACATTGGTGATGCGCCACTCCCAGTGAAGAAACCGAAAGTGAAACCATCAGGGTCCACACCAACGGTATCGAAACCGAAAGTGAAAGTCGCACTGGTGGGACAGAAGGCTCCGGAGGCCTCAGCGACTAAGGGGTCCAAAATGGTCGCCGTCATCAAGAGCCAAGCCAAGATGGCCGACCCGAAGACCCCGGTGTCGAAGGCGAAGACGACCGACGCGGCTGCGTCGGCGCCGAAAGTGGTCGAGGTCGATGACCCGAAAAAGGCCTCGAAGAAGCGTCAAGACGATCCCAGGGCTCTGGCTGCGCCGATTCCGGTCGTCAAGGTCAAGGGTGGCGATGCGTCGGCTCCGAAGACCGTGCCTTTGATCGCCGACCCTATTCCGGACTCAGGTGATTCGCTCGGGCCGGGCCAGCCCTCCCCGTCCTTAACCAAGAAGGTCACGGAATCCCTTCAACGGATTCGGAAGGACGCATCAGCTCCCGCACCGAAGGATGTGGTGCCGAAGCCTTCACAGAAACCGGCAAAGGCGCAGGCGCCGATCCACTTCACGCTGAAGATGACGCCGAAGGCTTTCGCTCCAAAACATGGGGCCGGGGTGCCTTTGAAGCTGGCGTCGACGCCTAAGCCGTCGTTAGTGGTGCCGAAGCCTCGTCTCCAGCCACTCGCGGACGAGGAGCGTCGGGAGGTCGTCATCGACGCCAACACAGGAAAACTCTCTCTCCTGAAAAGGAAAATCACATCGGAGCCGGTGTTGGAACATTTTCGGATCCCACTCAAAAAGAAGTTGGACTCTGAGGGTACTTCTGCCCCTATAGAGCCTGCATCTCCACAAAATCTAGAAGTCTCACCAACTCATTCAAACACTGGGGAAGGTGACGGAGATGAAGAGGACGAGTACAATTATCCAGCGTACTCGGATCCAGAGGAGGTCAATGTACCTTGGTCTGCTGGAGGCGACACTGGGGACCCTCAATCGAGTCACGAACCGCAGCTTTTCGCAGCAAAAACTTCTCCAACGGAGGACTCTGCAGCCTTCAACGCTCTAATTGAGAGAGCTGCGGCTAATCATGATGTCGACCTCCATTCGGACCCCGTGGATGTCGATTTTCTGTTTGACACTTTCTCAGTGGCTGAAAAGTCAGTCAAGACTCTGCCTATGCTCAAGGGAGTGCTGAAGCACGCGCCCGAGGTTTTCAGGGAACCCACTTGGGCGCGAGTCATCAATCCGCGTATTGACAAGAAATATAAGGCAGCGCCCACTGATCCAACGTACATCAAGGGACACTTGCCACTGGATTCTTTGGTTGTATCCAACGCACGCAAGCGGGCAAACTCGCAGACCACGGGTGATGCTCCTCCCCCGGACAAAGAATCCAAAATCTTTGAAGCCTCAGGAAAACGTATTGCTGCGCAGGCAGCTAATATTTGGCGCATTTCAAACACGCAGGCCCTACTCGCACGCTACGATAGGGCGCATTATGACACCCTAGAAACACTTCTTCAACACTTACCTGATCAGTACAAAGAGGCAGCTGAAATGTTAATTCAGGAGGGGAAGCTAATCACCAACGCTTCCATTAAGTGTGCACTGGACGTGGCCGATACCGCCTCCAGGGCTGTAAACATGCATGGCTTAGAATATCAGGCTTCAAACCAGACATACAGACGACCATTTTAAATAAAACAGTTAATCCAGACCACCTGTTTGGCCCTGAAGTGGATGCAACCCTTGAGAAAATGAAAAAAGACACAGACACTGCTAAGTCTATGGGGGGCCTCCAGTCCCAGCAGTTTCGGGGTGGTTCCTTTCGCCGCTCCAATAACAGAGGCACCTCAAGGGGTCAGGCATCGCAATCCACGCAGTACTATAAAAGCAATACCCAGACCTCATACACCAACAAGGGTAGAGGTGGTTACAGGGGCAACAACGTCAAAGGCAGGGGACGTGGAAACAACAGCTCCAGGTCCTCCACCACCACCAAACAGTGACGCCTTGTCACTGCCCCCCGACCACACAACACCGGTCGGGGGGAGACTCCAGCAGTTCCTGCCCGCGTGGAAATCCATCACCACGGACAGGTGGGTCAAATCTCTTATCCAGTACGGTTACTGTCTGGAACTTACTTCCACTCCACCAAACATACCTCCAAAGAACCGTCCTATGTCCGGCGAGCACTTGCACTTGTTGCAGCAGGAGGTCACAGTCATGCTGCAAAAAGGGGCAATAGAGCTCGTGCCACTGCAAGAAAGAGGAACAGGAGTTTACTCTCTGTACTTTCTAATCCCCAAAAAGGACGGATCCCTCAGGCCCATCCTGGACCTCAGGCCCCTCAACTGGTACATTCTGTCAGAGCACTTCCATATGCTCACGTTGCAGCAGGTTCTCCCTCTGCTTCGGCAGGGGGACTTCCTGGCTACTCTGGATCTCAAGGATGCATACTTTCGCATTCCCCTGCATCCTTCACACAGGAAGTACCTCAGATTCACAATTCAAGACCAGCACTACCAGTTCAGGGTTCTGCCTTTCGGGGTCACCACAGCGCCCAGGGTCTTTACAAAGTGCCTGGCGACTGTGGCGGCACATCTAAGACGTCAAAACATCCACGTCTACCCCTATCTCGACGACTGGCTCATTCAAGCACAGTCGGAACAACAGTGCGCCGACCACGTGTCCCGCACCATTCATCTCCTGCACGATCTGGGATTCTCACTGAATTACCCAAAATCCCATCTCCAGCCCGCCCACATACGGCAGTATCTGGGCGCGACAATAAACACTCTGGCAGCCACTGCGCAGCCAAATTCAGTGAGGGTCGCCAGTATTCAGACGCTGATCCAACGATTCAGACCTCAGCACTCGCTTCCAGCGAAAGTGTTCATGCAGTTGATAGGCATGATGGCCTCCTGCATCTCCATTGTCCCGCACGCGAGGTTACATATGCGTCCGCTTCAGGAGTGCCTAGCACGTCAGTGGACTCAGGCTCACGGGCAACTATCAGACCTAGTGTTGGTGAGCGGTCGGGCGTACAACTCTCTGCATTGGTGGAATCCACAAAATCTTTGCAAGGGCCGACCGTTCCAAGAGCCTGTGCCACAGATTATCCTGACGACGGACGCTTCTCTCCAGGGATGGGGAGCGCATGTACTCCACTACACAGTGCAGGGACTATGGACACTACAGCAAAGGAAGATGCACATCAACGTCTTGGAACTGATGGCGATCTTCATGGCCTTAAAGGCATTCAAAGTACATCTGTGCAACAAGGTCGTGTTGATCCGGACGGACAACATAACGGCCATGTACTACATTCAGAAACAGGGGGGCACACACTCTCCGCAGCTGTCTCATCTGGCTCAGAGCATGTGGAAGTGGGCCATTCAGAGGAACATTTTCCTGATGGCAGAACATCTCCCAGGCAAGGACAATCAGATGGCGGACCTGCTCAGCAGGCACAGCCACCAAATGCACGAGTGGGAGTTACATCCATCAGTACTCCAACCGTACTTCCAAAGGTGGGGTCATCCAGAGATAGACCTGTTCACCACAAGGGAGAACGCAAAATGCCAAAGCTTCGCCTCCAGGTTCCCACACCCGCAATCGCAGGGCAATGCGATATGGATGAACTGGTCAGGCAGATTTGCGTACGCTTTTCCCCCAGCACCTCTGATACCGCTGGTGGCACGCAAACTCAGGCAGCACTCGATGACTCTCATCCTGGTTGCTCCAACGTGGGCTCGCCAACCATGGTACACCACGTTTCTGGAACTTTCCGTGGTACCGCATCAGAGGCTTCATCTCACACCCAGCCTTCTGACGCAGAGCCATGGCGACATTCAGCACCCAGATCCGCAACAGCTCAACCTGGCGATCTGGCTCCTGAAGTCCTAGAGTTTGGCTACCTCAATCTTCCCCCCGATTGTATGGACATCATTCGGGAGGCAAGAAAGCCCACTACTAGAGCATGTTATGCGGCGAAATGGAAGCGGTTTGTCATTTATTGTGCAAACCACGACATTAACTCGCTAGATGCTTCCATTCAGAACATCATATGTTACCTGTTCCATCTGTACCAATGCAATTTGGCGTATTCTTCCATCCGCATTCACCTGTCTGCGATGGCCGCATACCTTCAGAATAGGCAACACCTATCACTTTTTAAGGTTCCTGCTATCAAGGCTTTTCTGGAAGGACTCAAAAGGGTCATTCCACCACGGACACCACCAGCTCCAGAATGGAACCTCAATGTGGTTCTTACAAGGATGATGGGTCCTCCTTTCGAGCCACTACACTCTTGCGAGCTTCAGTTTCTTACTTGGAAAGTGGCTTTCTTAGTAGCAATTACATCGCTACGGAGGGTTAGTGAGTTGCAGGCTCTCACCATCCAAGAACCCTTTTTCCAAGTCCATGCCAAAGGGGTGGTGCTCCGCACTAACCCTAAATTTCTTCCCAAGGTGGTATCTCAATTCCACACAAACCAGGCAATCGAGTTGCCAGTGTTTTTTCAAAATCCTGAGTCGCTAGCGGAGCGGATGCTCCACACCCTTGACGTTAAAAGAGCGTTAATGTACTACATTGACAGGACTAAGGATTTTCGAAAGACTAAGCAACTTTTCGTTGCATTTGCCTCACACCACAAGGGTAACGCTATTTCCAAAGCTGGTATCGCTAGGTGGATCGTAAAATGCATTCAGATCTGTTACGCTAAAGCTAAACGCACTCTCACGATTCCACCAAGAGCCCACTCCACCAGAAAGTTGGGGGCCTCTATGGCTTTCCTTGGGAACATTCCCTTAGAGGATATTTGTAGGGCAGCCACATGGTCTACCACACATACTTTTACTAAACATTACTGTGTAGACGTGCACTCTAAACAGCAGGCAGCTGTTGGTCAGGCTGTTCTCAAGACACTTTTTCAAACTGCTGCAGCTGGCACGGGCGGCCGCCGCTAATGGAGGGACTGCTATGTATTCTATGCACAGATATGAATTCAGCAGCCCACATGCCTCGAACTGCAAATGCTACTTACCAGTATGCATCTGTTCTTGGCATGTAGGGCTGCTGACATTCATATCGCCCGCCCTCCTCCCCGGCGCCTGTAGCAGCTGCAGTATTCATATTTATTTATGTTCATAGCATAGGCATCACTCACTAGTTCACTCCATCTCGGCCAATGGCTAAAAACAATCTGGGGATGGAGGCGATGCCCATGCGCACTGTAGTCCAGGGGAGGAGCCACCTATCTCGTGATACTTCGAAGACTCTTCCAGGACAACCATGTGCAATCATCCGGACCCAACACTAGGCGGCGATCTATGCACAGATATGAATGTCAGCAGCCCTACATGCCAAGAACAGATGCATACTGGTAAGTAGCATTTGCAATTCTTACTAAGCTGTTCTCCAAGGATGACTGGTCTCTGTCAACTTGTCTAGTTTTTGCCAGACGAACATATTGTGGAAGCTCAGTCTCTTAGAAGAGGGAGTTCAATGCCTCAGCTGTCATGGTAGTCAGAAAATAGCAGATGGAGACCCTCATTGCAATATGTCCTTGGTGAGATCTTCAGGGTTACTCCCAGATGTCTAATGGAGAA